>NW_005197506.1:383405-487519 GCF_000372725.1 Emiliania huxleyi CCMP1516 | reverse complement strand
AAAGAAGAGGAGAGGGCCTGCAGGAGTAATAGAGTAAGGGGGGTAATATCGGATAGAAGGCCGAAAAGGAAAGAAGGAAGACAAGACGGGGGGGGGGGGAAATACTCCCCCCCCCGGCCCGCCCCGCCCCGCCCCGCCCCGCCAGTGTGTGGCGTGGCTCGTTAACAGTCAGCTGAGATTGAATAGTCCGCTGAGAGGCGTCCTCTCGCATGACCGCAGGTGCTCTCCTACACCACGCCAACTTCAAGGGCGCGATGCTGAAGGGCGCCTCGATGCGCGACATGCGAGCCCGTCGAGTGCCCCGCCCGGCACGCCACCGGATCGCCGCGCTCTCACCGGGGTGCGGCCGAGCGGGTCTTTAGGCAAGCATCGTCGCACGTCACGTTCGACTCCGCCGACCTGTCCCGCACGGCTGTCGCCAGGGCGTCCTTCGTCCACTCCACTTTCGAGTGCGCCTCGCGGCCTCGCGCCTCCTCTCGCGAAGGAGAGGAGGGCGCGCGCTTCACTCGGAGGTGCGGCTTGTGAGCAGGCGCACCAACTTGCGCAAGGCGCGCTGGAGCGACGTCACCCTCGACCATGCGTACTTCCGCCAAACAAAGTTCGAAGGCTTCTCCCTCTCGCACGCCTTCCTCGTCGAGGCGTCCCTCGACGGCGCGCCGCAGAGTGGCGCCCCTCCAGCAGCCTTCTACCGCCGCCACCGCCACCGCCGCCCCACGGTCACGCCGCTCACGATCGCAGCCCGCACGCAGGCGCCAATCTCGAAAGGGCCACTCTCCAGGCGCTCGCGGCGCCGCGTGCGTCGCTGCGCGGTGCGCTTCGCACGCCTTGCGGATACACGCACACACAAAGATAAACGCCGCATAACCCGGCAATCAAGCCCACGCACACTCTCCCTCTCGAGTCTCCGCGCACAACCGAGTCTCGTGCGACACCTGCCGTGCGGCCAGGCGCCAACCTCCGCGGCGCCAACCTCCGCTCCTCGCGCTTCCCGCGCTGCGACGCCACCGGCTCCGACTTTGCCAACGCTCAGCTTGACGGCGCCGACTTCTCCTTCGCCTCCCTCGACCGCGCCAGCTTCCGTGGGGCGGCGGTTGGAGGCACCACCTTCCTCTCGGCGAGCCTCGACTTTGCCACCTTTGACGGGGCGGTGGGGCTGGAGCGAGCCGACTTGCGGCAGTACACGGGCACCGCCTTCGGGATCAGCTGCGCGCAACCGTGCTGCGCATGCCGCAGCATTTCCGCGTGATCTGATGCGGCGTGGCCTCTTGTATGTTGTTTTTGGCTATTGGAGGAAGGGCTTCTCGACCAGACTGCGTCGGCTATCTAGACAAATGCATGGACACGACTTTATAATTTTACGTACTCGCGTGTGTGTTCTTTATGTACCACTGTAGGTTGAGACATGAGAGAGGTGTGGTTTTGAACATGGCATATGTGTTGACAGTACGAAGGTGGTGTACCCTGTGGGGTCATCCACGGTACAGTTGGTTGCTGTGCAGCCGGGGGGCAGCGAGGCGAGACTGAGGCCCTGCTCTCGCAAATACAGTATGGACAGTGGTGGTGCCTGCGTCGCTACACGCTAGACCCCGATGAGGTCCATGTCAATCACTGACGTGAGCGAGGTCCCCTGCCGACCGCTCTTCGTCGTTTTGAGCGGCGGCGGCGGCGGCTGCTGCAGCCACCGCGACGACATCACCTGCCGCATCGTCCAGCGCTTGCTCACCTCGATCTGCAGCATGCCGTCAAGCAGCTTAAGTAGCTCGGCCGACCAGGGCGGCAGCCTCTGTTGGTACAAGGCGAAGATGGCCGGCACTGTCGGCTGTCCCGCCGCCTGCGCCTCCCGAATCGCCCCGAATCTCCAGTCCGCGGGGTGGGCCACATCGAGCGGGAAAAAGCCAAAGGCGAGTGAGAAGAGGCAGACACCGAGCGACCAGACGTCGGCGGCTTCTGCGAAGTAGAAGCCGTCGCCAGACGTCGCGAGCACCTCTGGAGCAGTGTACGACTTTGTGCCCGAACGCCGCTTGATGGCCTCCTTCAGCGGCTGGCCGTTTGAATCCCGCCTGAACACGTGCGCCAGACCAAAGTCGCACAGCTTGACGCTGCCGCTGTCGTCGAGCAGCAGGTTCTCCAGCTTCATATCGCGGTGCACGACGCCGCATGCGTGAACATGCGCGAGGCCGTCGCTCATACCGCGCATAAGGGATGCCAACTGATCCTCGGGCATCGACACGCCCTCAGCGGCGGTCATCGCGACGGAGAAAAGGTCGCCGCCGCGGCAGAGCTCGAGGACGATGAAGTGCTGTCCGCGGAAGAAGTAGTGTCCCAGGAGCGACGCGACATTTGTGTGCCCCGAAACGATCTGGTGTGGCGCGACCTCGGCGGGAGCCTCGCGGGAGCGCTCACCCTTAAGCTGCTTGATCGCAACCTCCTGCCCTGTGTCGGCGTCAAACCCGAGGTAGACTCGTCCGGTGGCGCCGCTGCCGAGCACGATGCCGCTGAGGACGAAGCGTCCAACGCGAGGTGGGAGAGGATCTGTTGGTGTATCGTCGTCGGAATCCGAGGTGCGCCGCTGCTTTGAGCAGATGAACGTGAAGGGCATCAGCGGCTCAGCGCTCTGCCCACGGCGTACCACCCTTGTCCCAGTCAAGTCTGTCTCCCTTTCCGCCGATTTTCGCGAGGATTGCAATACTCTTCGCACCCTTCCTGGTAGCGGAAAGAATTTTACAACAAAACCCCCTCGCACAACACTGGGAGAGAACGACGAGGGTGGGACGACCGCGAGGTGGCATGAAGGTTGCAGCGAGAATCGGCGAGAGACTGCGAAGAGAGATAGGAAGAGGCAGACTCCCTAGGGTGGGCGACGGATAGCGCACCACACACCTCTCCTTAAAATCCCTGTGTGGTGGCGGCGTGCCGTCCTCCCATCCCTCCCTTGGGTTGTCTGTTTTCTTTCTTTCTTTTACACTGGGCAGCGGAAAGAAAATTTAAACAACACGAGTCTCTCGCGGAAAGAAGAATAAAGAAGAATTTTACAGGCGCCCTCGCACAAGAGGAAGAAGAAACTCCCTTACCCTTCGGTCGTCGCCCCGCTACAGGAATGTACTTGAACTTGTAGGTGGGAGATCCGAGAGATTTTTAGCAATACCAAACAACTCTAACACACTCACACGTCAGTTTGTTTTGAGATCCGAGTGAAGCAAGGGGCACTCAACTTAACCAATGATGTAGGCTCTATCTAGCATTGAACATGACTCTCTCTCTCCTCTTGAACATGATGATCTCGCAGTCACAGACAGAGCCCCTCCTTCCCGTTGGAGCGCACTCTACACCTCTCATCTCCACGCATGCACGATCCCCATGAACAGTACACCCGGACTCGCCCCGTTAGCTCTCCACTGTCCATGCTGCTGAAACTCATGCATTTGACGCACCTACCTACTTGGGGCTGACGACGATCTCCGCGCTCGCCGCCGTCTTCATCTCGGCGGTGGCGGCTGCGGCGGCTGCGCCGGCGCGAAGGTTCGCCTTGATGCCGTGCAAGTCCATCATGAAGAAGGGCACGCCCGGGAAGGGGTCGTCCATCACCGCGACAACCTCGGTGTCGGTCGCGACGTGGAGGGAGTCGAGGTGGATCTGGGCGCGGCGCGGGTCGGTGAAGGAGAAGGCGATCAACAACAGGATCCAGGCGCCGTCGATGAGGAGGGTGCACGGCGCCGAGTAGATGCCGAGCGCGATCGACCCGGCGAGCGCGGCGATGGCCCCGGCGCCCACGGCGAGGTCGAGGCGGAGAGCCGCGGCCGACGGCGCGTTGGACGCGGCGGCGAGCGAGCGATTGAGCAGCAGGTTCATCCCGATCCAAAGGATGAGGCAGACCTGGAAGGACTCCAGCCCGAGGAACCACGAGTAATCCTCGCGCACGCCCGGGATGGTGCCCGCGTGCGCGAGCAGCGACGTCGCCACGAGGGCGGTGCCGGCCAGCTTGACGAGGAGCACGGGCTGCTCGCTCTTCATGTGCTCGTACACGCAGACGGTGGCGACGTGGCAGCCGAGGAGCGCGGCGCATACCACCCACCCGACCGCGGCGATCACCGAGCCGGGCCGTCGCCGCATGAAGTCGCGCGTGCCCCAGCCCTCCGTCTCCTCGTGGCCGAGCACCGCGACGGTGGTGAAGTACGTCAGCGTCGCCGTCGTGAGCATGGCGGCCGCTGAGAGGCTCAGGAAGAAGCGTGCGCTGATGGTGACCCGCGGCATGCCCCTGGCGCCTGCTTCGACCCACGTGCTGAGCTTGGCCGCACCGTGGCCCGCCTCGAGCGAGTCGCTCATCGTGAAGCGACCGCCGCTGGCGGTGAGGCGCGCCGGCGCGGCGACGTCCGACGCGAGGATGTCGAAGACGAGCGGGCGGAACTTGAGCGGCGAGGTGATGGCGTAGATCCATTGGTTGAAGATCTGCAGCACGGCGAGGATGAAGGGCAGCGCCTTGAAGTGGATGTGCGAGTTGTCGACCGGCGCGTTCGGGTCGATCGCCATCCCCGTCCCATAATTCTCGCCGTACCCGAGGTTGGTGAGGAGGTTCACGGCCATCCAGGCCATGCCGCCGAGCTCGAGCACGGCGAAGATCAGCGCGTACGCGACGAAGCGCATTCTCTTCTCCTTGGGGATGGCGGGGTCGGTGGCAAAGTAGACGTGCGCCATCTGCGAGAGCAGGAAGAAGGCGATGCTCGACTGGTTGCCGATGAAGGGGAGGGAGTGAGCGAGCGGCGACGTCTTGGAGGAGTTGAAGGTGAAGACGAGCTCGAAGATGGTGGTGGCGACGATGAGGAGCACCGAGGTCAGGGCCTGGTGGAGCATGCCGCCGAGGCCGCCGATGCAGACCGTGCGCACGAGCGCGAGCACGGCGACGACCTGGTAGAGCAGGACGGAGAGGTCGAAGAGGGGCTGGGCAAAGAGGGTGCCGGGGAGGTAGTCGAGGAGGATGCAAGGGTGGTACGTGGAGTACATGTGCAGGATCGGATCGCGGTTGCGGTCGAAGCCGGCGAAAAAGCGGAGGCAGAGAGCTGAGGAGCCGTAGCCCGCCGCCAGAACCACGAGCGTGAGGCCCCAGTAATACTCGGGAGAGGCGAAGTTGCGCGAGAGGCGGGTGATCGCGCGGCGCGACGTCTCGGCCGCCTTCTCGGCCGCGGCCGCGTACGCCGGATCGTCCGCAACGCGCGCGATCGCGATGCCGAGCACGAGGACGATCGGGATGTTGAGGAAGAGCTTGAGCGGGTTAGACCACGAGCGCCGCGCCTCGTGGTCAAAGGTGGAGAAGTAGATTTGCCAAAAGTGCAGCGCGAGCATGCCAGACTGAGCGGCTAGGAGGAGGCCCGAAGCCGATCGCGCCACCCGCTTGGCGAGGAAGAGGCGCGCCGCGGCGAAGAGGCTGAGGAGCTGCATGCTCTCGAAGAAGCAGAGCCAGGCCCACTTTACGACCTCCAGCTGCGTGCTGCCGCCGGTCATGGTGAGGGTGGCGCAGACGAGGCCGAGGAGCACACCCGAGGTGATGCCGAAGGCAAGAATCGTGCGGTGGTGTGTCGCGCTCATGAAGAGGAGGAGGACCCACGCCCAGCCAAACCCACCAGAGACGCTCTGCGACAGAGCCCACAGTGCCGTCCGGAAGAGGTACTGGTCGCGAGAGAGCGTCCCTGCCATGGCGTCGTGCTCGCGATGGGTCATGATGATGAAGCTGAAGCCCTCAAAGCACATTGCGGCCGCGTATACCCAGCAGAGCGCGTGTGACGCCTTGTCGCCGGCGCGGATCGAGTGCGCAATCAAGAAGAGGCCGACGACCCAGACGGCGCCGACCCATGAAAGGCCAGCGGCGAGCTCGAGCGAGGGGAGGAAGGCGTCGCCGCTCGGCAAGGTGTTGATGGGAGGCATGGCTTCTGAGGACGCTGTTCCTGCTCTTTCGCGCGTCTGCACCTTGGTCCTGCTTCTGGATGTGTCACGCGATGGGCGTTTTTTATCGTTTTCGTCAGAGCACCGAGTTCCTTTCTTGACTGCCCCGGCTAGTTCCCGGGTGGGATTTTTTCACTACTCACTCACACGCGGGAGTGACCTACAATGCGGCTGACTGTGTTAGGAGTGTTACGCGATGACCGTCCCCCTTCCGACCTTCATGGACTGGCCTTCATGTGATAAATAATGAGTCGCCGTCGCCGGCAAATGTATAACCTTTTGCGTGTGCATGTGGATGTGCGCGCGTGCGCGTGCGGTGCGGCGGCGGCTCGGCTATCAGACTCGAGCAGAGCTCGTTCAGACTCAGCAGAGTTCACACAAGCCAACGGGCGCAAGGGCGCAAGCTCGCGCGCTCGACCCTGTCACCCTTGGTCCTCGGCCAAAGGATTTGCTAGTGTCACGCGATGACCGTGTTGGGCGATGACCGTCAGAGCACCGAGTCGCCCCTTCTCCGACTGCCCCCGCTAGTTCCCGAGGTCGCGCGGGAGTGACCCCTGCGTCCCCCGAGACCAAGCGCGGTTGCATGGGATGGTGGGTTGGAGAGGGCTCGTTGCGAGGAAGGGAGGCTGTGTAGAGTAAGAAGCCGACCCCCCCCCCCCCCCCCAGTACAAGGGAGCCGCCCTTCTCCCTTCTCTCGAGCGGGCTACACTTGGAGCATCGGCCTGGCAGACGGAAGCACGGACGGATCGCCCACTGCCTGGCAGGTTCTGGCAGCTTGGCGGCTCGCCCACTGCCTGGCAGAGGCTGGCAGCTGGACGGAGACGGCGAGCGCGGTGTTGTGGGCCGAGCGGCCTGAGATTCTTTTATGGTCTCGTGAAAATTTCTGAAGATATAGAAAAATAGAACTCTCCCCAAAACCTTGCTCAGCTGATCCAGCATGGGCCGTAGGCCAGCCCTGGGCAAAGAAACCAGTACCTCAACCGGCTTCCCTGAGCGTCACAGCTCGGTGATCGCGCCGGCCGGACACCACTGAGACGGCCGTTCCGGGCATTTGAACGCGACCTTTGGGGGGGGGAAGACATGGGCCCCATGGGCATGGCTCTCGCAGACTGGACTCTCTTGGTCCCTCTTCTGATGCCCTAGAGGCCACACCTGGGCCTTACCTGAGAGGCACTAGGGGGGGCAGGGTTTGTGCCCCCCGAAACTGACACATGGGCGGAACCTTAAGCGAGCGGCCCGCGCCTGGCCGTTGGAATGGCCGGGGGGGAATGGCCGGATAACGGATTTCGCATTTGAGGTGGGCTCCCACGCGCGTGGACTTGCGCCCTCGTCCCGCTCGCGTACGTCTCGGTCGTGGGCTTACACAGTTCGTAAGAAGCCGTATATCGTTATTGGGGCATTTTTTAGTTTACCCTCCTCTGTCTTACGACCACCACACTGATCACTGTCTCTGAAAGCCTCCTTCCGGGCACTGCGCCTCCTCTTCTCTTTCCCCCTGCATCTGGGACCTATTCCTCCATCGCCCCACGGCGACGGGGGGGGGTCGAGCGTCACAGGAGCAAAAAGCCAAACAGCACGACGAAGCCGCCCACAAAGGACACCACAAAGGCGAGCACCGGGTCGGCCATCAGCCGCTCGCGCAGCCGCATGCTACACCAGCTCAGCCCCACGGCGCCAAGCAGCACGAGAGCGACCGCCGCGGCGCCGACGCCGGCGCGGCAGTCGGCCGGCTCGACCGCCTGGGAGGCACGGTCGTGGGGAAAGGGCAGCTCAGGCAGCCGCGCAGGCGGTGGCTCGGGAGGCACCTCGGGCACCTCGCAGGTCGGAGGTGTCTCAATTCTCTCGGAGCGGTGTCCGGGAGGGAGGTGTCTGTCTCTTGGCGTCAGTCTCTGGGCGTCTTCCGTCCCTCTTCTCACTCGCCTCCATCACAAAGGGCCGCAGCCGGCCGCTCACACTCTCGGAGAGGTCGTCGAACCACGCCTCCCGCGCCGCCGGCTTGACGGTGCCGGACCTGTACAGCGAGGCGCCGCGTGGGCTGAGAGGCGGCACATCGCCCATCTCCCCGCGAACTCCGCTCGCGCGCGCGCCGCAGGAGCCGGACGCAGAGCGAGCGCTGCGGCGGCCACGGGCTGTGGTACGCGCTGCTGCGGGCGTGCACGTAGGTGTAGAGGGTGTGCACCTGTTCACAGCTGGAGGTGTGAAGAGGCGCTGTTCACACTTGAGGAGGGCGTGCACGTAGCTGTAGAGGGTGTGCACCTGTTCACAGCTGGAGGTGTGAAGAGGCGCTGTTCACACTTGAGGAGGGCGTGCACGTAGGTGTAGAGGGTGTGCACCTGTTCACAGCTGCAGGTGTGAAGAGGCGCTGTTCACACTTGAGGAGGGCGTGCACGTAGCTGTAGAGGGTGTGCACCTGTTCACAGCTGGAGGTGTGAAGAGGCGCTGTTCACACTTGAGGAGGGCGTGCACGTAGGTGTAGAGGGTGTGCACCTGTTCACAGCTGCAGGTGTGAAGAGGCGCTGTTCACACTTGAGGAGGGCGTGCACGTAGGTGGAGAGGGTGTGCACCTGTTCACAGCTGCAGGTGGGAAGAGGCGCTGTTCACACTTGAGGAGGGCGTGCACGTAGCTGTAGAGGGTGTGCACCTGGAGGCGGGAGGGCGCACGGTGCTCACCTGACCCTGGGAGGAGGCTTGCAAGCCTCGGCTTCCGAGGGCTGCAGCGCGCCTTCCCCCCGACGCGCCGGGGCGAGGCGACGAGTGCTCCCCTCTCGGGCTGGCCCGCGGAGGCGGCCGCCGCGCCGCGCGCCACCGGCTGCAGTTCGTGCGGCGCAAACGTGAGGTTGAGGTAGGCGGTGTGGGCGCGGGCGAGCGAGCGCAGCCCCGGCATCGTCGCAACCGCCCGAGAGGCTGCGGCGAGGTGCCAGCGTCAGCCAGGCGGGCGAGGCGAGAGGGGGGGCGGAGGGCGCGGGTGGACGCAACGGCCGCCCGAGCGCGTCTGGGCAGGGTCTGCTCGAGGGACCCTCGAGCGGCCCTCTGCCGGGTGAAGCACGGGCAGTGGGGAGCGTCTCGGTGTCTCGGAGAGTGTCTTGCAAGGGTTCCGCGCCTGCGTCGAGGGTGGCGACTCTCCTCGCGACGAGCAGCGCCGTCAGGTTGCGGAAGGGAACCTTGAGCGAGACGTCCCCGAGGCCTCTCGCTGAGAGAGGCCCGAGCGGAGGAGGGAAGAGCAGGTGGTTGTCTCGCAGCCGCTGCTGCATCAGCCCCGCGAGGACCGCGCTCCACGCGGCGAAGGCGCACACGCCGAAGCGAAACGCCGCCTCCTTGCGCTTGCGCGCCCGCCTCGTCCGCTCGTCCTCCTGCGAAAACTCCTCCCACGCGCCCCACGCTGCGTGCGAGTCCCAGTCCTCGCCGCTGCGCCTCCGCGTGGGCACAGGGTCGTCGTCGTACGCCGCCCGCAGCTGCGCGTCCGAGAGCACGTGGAAGGCGTGCGAGACGCGCTTGAAGCGCTCCGATGCGACCTCTGCCGGCGCCGTGGACTTGTCGGGGTGCCACAGCAGCGCCTCTCGCCGGTAGGCCTTGCGGAGTTCGGCCTCGGTCGCGCTGGGACGCACGCCAAGGATGTCGTAGAGAGACTCCTCCTCCTGCATGTGTCGGCGGGAGGGAGCAGTGGGTTGGCGGGAGCGACGGCCGGCCCGCTGCGGCAATAAAAAAAATTTTTTTTAGCAAACCCTTATATTTCGATGGCCGGCATGGGGCCTGAGGCGTCGCCCATGCTTGCCATGTGAGTAGATGGTAGAATGCACTAATAGGCACGTCGCGCAAGGTCGGGATCGCAAGTTATGCCCCCATCAAGCGCCAGTTCATCAGAGTCGTCCAGAGCCGTGGCACACACGCCGTGGCAGGCCGTGTAGCCACTGAGATGGCCTTGACGACCCCATTTCGACATCGTCCCCAAGGCCTCTACTCATGAGCTCCATGCGGGAATGACTGGCTCAACCAACTGATCACAAATTCCCACGATATCTCACAAAGCGCCAAAATTCTCCCTCGTGACAGCATAATTCGACGACTCTGATGTTGCAGAGAGAATTTGTGATCAGTTGGTTGAGCCAATCATTCCCGCATGGAGCTCATGAGTAGAGGTCTTGGGAACGATGTCGAAATGGGGTCGTCATAAGGCCATCTGAGCAACCGCGCCGTCCGCCGTCCAGCACAATCGCCAGGGTGGCGAGCGCCGCACACAGCACTGCTCGTGCCGGTCAAGAGAGACGCGCCGGTCACAAGCACATCTAGCGCGTCCTTTGATGCTGTCTGTCGGTCCCGGGTAGCCTCGGGCGCCAAGGGCGAGCTCAGGCGCGACAGAGAGCGCGGAACGTCGACTGGCGCGAAACTTTCGCGGCAAGAGATTGCTACCACCTTAGAGATGCCCTGCTCGCTGGTCGCGTTTGAGGTGCACACCGAACGTGACGAGCGTCAATGGTCGCCGCCATCACGTCGCTATTCCTGTGCCTCGCCGTACAACGCTTCCGCTTGCGCGCAGTTGCCCAGTACGACGGCAGGCGGTTTCACGGCGTGCAGAAGAACGTGCGCACTCAGGACGGCGCGCCGCTGCGCACGGTGCTGCTGACGCTCGAGCAAGCGCTCTGGCCCGCGTTGGGCCGGCAAGTAAAGATTGGCGTCGCGGGCCGCACCGACGCGGGCGTGTCGGCAGAGGGCCAGGTTATCATCTTTGACGCTGACACGCTGGATGGCGAGGCCGCTTGTGTCAGTGTGGACGGTTCCGCTGTGCGAGTGCCGGATCTGGCTGGTGCTCTGAATGCACATCTGCCTGCCGACTTGCAGCTGAAGCGCGTCGACGTCGTGCCAAGCCGCTTCGACGTCGTGCGGTGCCGATGGAAGCGCTATCGGTACCGGCTGCCGTCGACGCTAGCGACGACGAGGAGCGGCGCGTGCTCAAGCTGGTGGCGACGCACGCAGCCAGGGCCGAGAGGCAGCGGCGCGAGGAAGGGCTCGACCCGGAGCAGGCGGGGCTGCCGCCGCCTCGCTCCCGGAAGCAGCGGCGGCGCGAAGCCGCGCAACAGCCGCTGCATATCTCCGACGTCGGCGCGATGCAGGCGGCGGCGAGCTTGCTGTGCGGCACCCGTAGATCCACATATCCCTGCATTCCAGCTGGCACTCGACGCAATCACGTGCTCGGCTGAGATTCCTTTCCACCCTCACCTCCTTCTCTTCGTGCTCTTTTAGCTGCGGCACGCACGATTTTGCCGCCTTCCAGTCGAGTGGTGGCGACCAGAGGAGCACAACACGCACCGTCTACCGGTGCGTCGTCGAGCCCCGCTGCGGCGAGCTTGTGGGCGGCTCCGGCGAGGCGGAGGTTGCGTATGACGTCGTCGTCGAAGGCGACGGTTTCCTTTACAGGATGGTCCGCATCATCGCCGGCACGCTGCTCATGGTCGGCATGGGCTTCGCGCCGGCCGAGACGGTGCTGACGGCCCTCGCCGCCGACGCCGGCTCGGATGGTGGACGCTGCGGCGGAGGAGGCGGCGGCGGCCATTGCCCAAAGGCCGAGATGCGGATGCGCGGCATCGTTGGGCCGGTGCTGCCGCCCGAGGGCTTGTGCCTGGAGCACATTGAGTATGATCGCGAGCACTCGTCCGTGTCCGGCGCGCGCCGGCGCGAGCTGTGAGCTGAGAGAGAAAATTTTAGCAATACCAAACAACTCTAACACTTTTGTTGTTGTGAGCTGTGCCAATAGGATCCGCCCACAGGCTGCAGGTTTTGAAAGAAGTATATAAGGAATAAGCTGTAGCGGTATGCTCGAGGCGGTATGTGGGTTGTGGTTGGCAAAAAAACAAGAAGAGGGCCACGGATGTACATATAGGGCCTCTCCCTTTTCCCCGACCTCTGCTTAAGGAACACTGATTAGCGCGACAATTCTTTCGCACCGTCACCGCGTGTCGAGCCTGGGTTCCAACTTTTTCCGGGGTATGGTACCCTCGCGGCCCAAAAAATGGGGCCCGCTCTCCTAAAACTGGTATGGTCTGGGTTGTTGAGCGTACCATACCATCCCCCGCAGAAAGTCCAAACTCTGTGAAGCGCGTTCGATTTTATCGTGGCCCGACAGGGGCCTGTGTGGCTGCACCGGGACTGGCGAGTAAAGGACGCGCACGCTCTCTCGCGCCAGGTACGGGGTGAGCTGCGAACTGGAGGACCAGCACTTCCTCCGCCGTGGCGCCTCTTCAGCTGCTGCACCATGCGCTCGTGTCACTCTCTGCTCCTCCTCCTGCTCATCGCCCCGCCCCTCCAAGCCGACCGCCAGAGAGGCCACCTCTTGGCCGACCGCCGGAGAGGCCACATCTTTGTGATGAACACCGACCTCCGCTTCCTAGCGTGCGACGCGTGGCTCTGCCCCGTCTCCGAGTCTATGGAACTGAGCCCGCGTTGGCAGCGCTCGATCCGCGAGTGCGAGCAGCCCGAGCGGCCACGCGGATGGGGCAGCTCGATCCGAGCTGTGCGCTGCCTTCCGCGGACGGCGGCAGCGCTGCGGCGGCGGCGAGAAGAGCGGTACAAGCAGTACGAGCACCCTCGCCCATACCTGACGCTGGTGATGGGCGAGCCGCTTCCTGCCTCCCTTCTCTCGCTCAATCAGTTCCTCGACCAGGTCGTCGCGGACCTGCGAGGCCGCTCGCGCTTCGGCCGCGCCCTTCCTCTTGTGGCAGTGCCCATCTTTGGCGCCGGCGTCGCGGCGGCAGAATTGCTTCAATTCGGGAGCCCTTCTCTACCTTCTGACTCCTCCTGTAGGCGCGGGGCTGGCGGCGGAGGACGTGCTTCGAGGCGACGAGCAGAGCGGCGAGATCATCGCGGCGATGCTGCGCGAGCTGCACGCCTTTGCGAGCCGCCACGCGTGCGACGTCGCCCTCTGCACCGTCGACTCGTCCGCCTTTGGCGCCGCGCAGCAGGCGCCGCCTGCTCTTGCAGCTCGCCAGCCCCTGAGCATTCGCTTTGGCCCTGAGCCTTCGATCACCGAGCCCAAACTGAGCACTGCACCGAGCCACAAACTAAGCACCCGGAGCCAAGAACGACCTCGACCCGAGTCACAGGCGCGCCGCCGCCTCCTCGGCGCGCGCTCGCCCGACCAGCTCGGCCGCCTCTACCGACTCCGCGCGCCGGCGGACGCCGCGTCGGCCGACGAGTACGAGGCGCGAGGCGGACGGAGTCTCTCGACGGTGCGCACTGCCCGGTGCTTCGGCACCCTCCGCTGAGCCCTCTCGGAATGCTCGTGGCAGGCGGAGGTGGACCGGCTCGCGCGGCTGCTGCTGAACGGGCAGACGTCGCTCTTCCTCGGCGCGGGCGTCTCGATCGACGCCGGCCTGCCCTCTTGGTCGCAGCTCATCGAGCTTCTTGCCGCCGAGCTCGCAATCTCGCCGCCGGACCGCGCGTCGCTCGCCTCCCTCAACCCGCTCGAGGCCGCCTCCCTCCTCGCCGCGCGGGCGGGAGGCGACGCCGCCCTCAAGCGGCTCTGCGCGCGGATCGTCGGCATGGCGAAGCGCCACTCGCCGCAGCACGCGCTGCTGGCTGGCCTCCCCTTCAAGGGGTGCGTGACGAGCAACTTCGACGAGCTCTTTGAGCTCGCCGTGCGCGGCGCCGGCGTCGACACTGCTGGCGGTTGGGCGGCCAGATCGTCCAACCGTCGATGATGGACTGCCAATGACTTCACCAGGCGTCGACATGGCGGTTCTTCCGACGGATGTGGGGTGGGAGACGGACCGCTGGCGCCAATCACAGCACGGCGCCGCCGCGTCGCGGGCGGAGGCCTCCTCACGGCGCGGCGGCCGTGCCCAGGTGCCTCAAGCTGCACGGCTCCGTCTCGCGCCCCGACTCGCTCGTGCTGACGCGGGCGGACTACGCGAGCTTCTCGCGCGAGCAGGCCGCGAGCCAGGGCGTGCTGCAGGGCTTGCTCCTCACGCAGCACGTCCTCTTCCTCGGCTTCTCGATGCGCGACGAGAATTGGTGCCGCGCCGCTCGCCTGGCTCGACCACGCCGCCTGCTCACCGCCTGCCCGCCTCCACAGGTGCCGCATCGTCGAGACGGTCCGCGGGTCCGTCGCGCCCAACCACGGCCGCGAGGAGCTGCCGGAGGAGGGGCTGGCGGCGGAGGGGCAACCGGCGGAGGAGGCGAGGGCCGGCGTGGAGGGGGCGGCGGCGTGGCGCCGCCCGCCGGGGCGCACGTCGCTGGGCACGATGTTTCCCCTCGAGGCGGACCGCATGTTCGACGCGCTGTGGCGGCCGCTCCTGCACGTGACGCCTGTGGACGGCCTGCACCTCCCGCCGGGCGGCGCTGTCCGCCTGACGCAGCGCGAGCGGCTGCAGCACCACGCGAGGTCGCTCGAGATCTTCCTCGACCACGTCGGCTCCGCGGTCGAGTCTCGCCGCTGCCGCGTGCTGCTCAACCCAAAGTACGCCTCGCTCCTGACGCCGCGCTCGCTAGCCCTCTCCAAGGCCATCACGGCCTTCCTCGACGGCCTTCCACCCGAAGCGGTCGCCTCGGGGCCTTTCCAGCCGATTCTGCGTCTCTTCCTGCGCATGGGGTTGCGCACAAAGGCGGCGAGGGAGTTGGTGGGCGACGACACCCTCGAGGGGCCGTACCGAGCGCGTCTGGCAGAACTGGTCGCTTCCGACGGGGGGGAGGAGGAGTAGCACACGGCTGCCACAAACACTCAAACAGCACACTATTAATTTGCTTTTATTTTAAGCCGTCGGATGGCGGACGTCCTTTTTTAAGCCGCTTTTTATTTTTGCGCTGGCACCGCTGCTCGAATAGCTGCTAAAGAGCAGTGAAGCGAGAGGCTCTCTCGTCTGTCTGAGTCAGCGGAGGAACACTTTTAAATTCTCTCTTCTGCACTCCGTCTCAGCCCAGCTTCGCGGTCACATCCTCGACGCCGAGGGTGCCATCCCCGACCGGCAGGCTGCGCGCCGATGCGCCGGCCCGCGGCGCAAAGTCGAGCTCGCCGAGTCGGACCCGCCTCCAGCGTGGGCTCGCATAGTCGCGGAAGAGGAACTGGCGCGCCGCGGGCAGCTTGAGGACCGAGTACTGGGTGAGCTCGAAGCCGGCGGCGGGCGAGGCGCTCGCGACGGTGCCCTGGCTGATGAAGACGGAGCTGAGCAGGCCGATGGCGAGGGAGAGGCTCTCGTTGAGCGAGGCGGGAGGCGCGCGCAGCACGGCGTACTGCCGCTGGAAGAAGAGGCGCACGAAGCGGCTCGGCGGCGAGGCGTCGCCCGGCAGGCCGAGCAGGTTGAAGCCATGACCCACCGCGTGAGGCAGCGCGCCGACCTCGCTCTGCACGGTGATGCGCTCGCCGCCCTTTGGCCAGTCGGGGCTGAGGTTGGCGAAGTTGTTGAGGTTCCGCAGGTGCCACGTGAAGTCGGGGTCGTTGGTGAAGGCGCCCACCTGCTGGGCACGGGGTGGGCCTGGGCGAGTCGGGAGGGGGCGGGCGGCGGCGCGAAGGCGCGTCGAGAGGCAGGGCGAGCGGCGGGCCGCCGTGTTGTTGTGCAGGCGCATCTCTCCGTCGAGGTACTCGAGGACGACGTGCTCGCGTTCGTCGTCGATCGTCCAGTGGAGCAGGTCGCCGCTCGGCAGCGGCACCACCGGCCCGACCACGCGCAGCCGCGGTAGCACCTCCTCACGCAGCTCGCGCACCGTCGCCACGTTGCCGAGCAACCACGCCGTGAAGGCTGCGAAGCAGACGCGGGACGTGCCGGCGGGCGCTGGCGCGGCGGCGTCCGCGTAGACGCTCTGGCGCAGCGTGTGCTCGGACACGGTGAGGCCAGCCTCGTTGATGCCGTCGCTCGCAAGGTTGACTGTGACGTTGAGCTTGGGGAAAGGGCTCTGAGCGGCGACGTCCACAGAAACATAGCCGAGCTTTGTGATCCACGACGTGTGCGTGATGGCGTCGCACACGAGCGAGATGGCCTTTCCGACCTCCTCTCCGCGCCTGTGCACCGCCACACGCCACGCGAGGCCGCTGCCGCTGCTAGGTGCTGGGAAGCCCCGGAAGCTGAGCGCCGCCTCGCCGCCGAGGCTGCCAAGCTCCATCGTGCGAGCGATGACGGTAGCGTTGCCCGGCGCAGGAACGTGGACGGTGGAACAGGCGAGGGCGGCGCACAGCCGCGCGAGGACGACGAGAAGCCGCGAGGAGGAGGCGCGCATATTATTGTTGGGGCGCAGCCGAAGTCGACTAGGGATCCATTCACGTAAACGCACAACCCCGGGCCCGAAATCGCACACAGACAGTCAGACATGCAACACGGGGTCCCAGGGAAGGCGAGCAAAAACTTTATCGTGCGCGCTAGACGCCGACTCGGAGGCCGCACCGGTCATGCGCGCAGCCGGAGAGAGAGGGAGGCGCTCAATCGCCGAACTCGGCGAGCGCCTCCAGCGTCTCCGCTTCGTACGCATCCTCCTCCCAGCAATTGAGCGCCTCCTCCACCCCCGCGCCCGCGCCCGCAGCGTCCGTGCCCGCGAGGATGGCAGCGACGCGCTCCCTCTGCCGAGCCTTCGCCTCCGCCTTCGCCTCCTGGGCGTCCGCCTCCATGACCCGCACCACCTGCTCCCTCCACACGGCGACCCGCCCGGCCAGCTGGAGGAAGGCGTCCGACGACAGCGGGAGCGCGCTCTCAGCCTGCGTGTTGCGCCTGGCCCTAGGGCCATTTCTGGCCCTGCGCGACCGCCGCAGCTCCAGCACGACGTACGTGTGGCGTTGCGGGCCAGGCTCGCGGTACACCAGCACCCCGTTCTCATCCGCGTATCCAGGCTCGCCGGGACGGGCCTCGCTCCAGGCTGTGACCAGCCCGGAGGCTTTCACCTCCTCCCCGATCGCCTCGCCCTCAGCAACGAGCTCTGCCCGCCGTCGGGCCGCGCGCTTGGCCCGGAGTTCCACCGCCTCCGCCTCCGCCTCCGCCGCCTCCGCCGCCGCCGCCTGCAGCGCCGCCTCGGCATCTCTGCCGGGCGATGCCGCCACCACAGCAGTAGCAGCAGCAGCAGCAGCAGTTGGAGCAGCAGCCGCCGCTGCCGCCGCCGCCTCCGTCGCCGCCGCCGCCGCCTCTGCCGCCTCCTCCGCCGCCTCGACCGCCTCCGCCTCCGCCGCCTCCGCCTCCGCCGCCGCCGCCGCCACGGCCTCGCCGGGCGGTGCGGCCGCAGCCGCAGCTATGGCAGCAGCCGCAACAGAGGCAGCAGCAGCGGCAGAAGCAGCCATAGCCGCAGCCGCAGCCGCCATCGCCGTCGCGCGGTCGCTCAGTATCTTGAACGAGTCCCCACGATGAGCAGCGAGGCGAGGAATATCTCCTCGCTGCCGATCGTCGGGCCGATAAACTGCAGCATGAACATCTCCAATAGCACGAGCGTAGCGGGAAGAATGTGGTAGCTCACCCCTCGCTGTCGATGTCCCGGCGTTCCTCGGTTCGTCTTGATCTGATCCACCCGCGACTTCCGCCGCTGCCGCGAGCTCGGCAAGCTCCTCGAGCTCATCTGCCCACCGCTCCAGCGCCGCACTCTCCGCAAAAGCCTCGGCATGGCTTTTGCCGGAGCAACCGCCACCCGAAGCCGCAGCTTCTGCGGCGCTGGCGAGAGCCCGCTCCACAGCCTCACGGAGCGCTGCCGCAGCGCCTTCCTCCTCCTCCTCCACCACCACCACCACCGCATCGGCACCGCCGAGATGCTCTGCGGCGAGAGCGACCGTGTTGGCTTCATGCAGTGAAGCGTAAACGTGCGGCACCGTCTGCTCGTCTGCCGGCAGTTGCTGCCGGCCGGCTGCGCCGACGCCATTGACGACGCTGGCAGCGCCGCTGTTGTCGCCGGTCGCAGTACCGTCGTCAGCGGCGGCGCCGCCGCCGCCACCAGGTGGGCGAGCAGATTCGGCAGGCATGCACCTGCCGACACTGCCGACGCCGTTTATGGGATCCATTCACGTTTCCGCCCGCCCGCCTCAGCTGTGAACGCTGTCAGAGCGGTGTTTCGACACCGATCTCAAGGAACGCTGTTCAAAATCGCTGTTCACGCTTCACAGGTAAGTGTAAGCGGAGCAGCTGAGTACAGCGATTCCTCTGTGTTCACACCTGCAAGAGGTGTTTTGCGAACCAAAGCGCAAAGGCAAAGCTGTGTAACACATACGTAGGCGAGTTGCGAGCGAGCGCAGTGCGGCTCACGCCCCGGACCTAAGACGGACTCAAACGTACGCGATGGATGACATGGCTAGCCGGATAATTCACGGAGGGATTTCGCTTCGTTGCAGGCTGCAGATGGGCGTCGGCGACCGCAATAGGTGATCTGTGATCTGTGAGGGTCCGCCCGCAGGCGCATTTTGTATACCGAGGCGGTGCCCGGTGCCGAACCTGTCGGACCTTAAGACAGCGTTGTAGATCCCTGGGCGAGGGTGATGGAGTCTGGAGAGGGCGGTCCTCGGCGCCAAACCACCTCCCACCGAGGTGGGCAGGTTCCACGCGTTCCCGGACCGCCCCATTGGAGGTAGGCCGCTCGTCTAGCCAATCAGCCTTAAGCGAGCGGCCTGGCCGTTGGAATGGCCTAAGACCGGTCCCCGTCGGGAGGGACTCTGGAAGAGGAGAGCAACCAGGCCTGCCCGGGGGCGTCCCGCGCCCACATCCGGATGCGCCTCTCCTCCTTCGACCAGCCGTCCCCGTGGTGGTCACGCGGCCTCTGGCTGGAACGGGATCTACCTCGCAAGCGAGTCACCCGGGCCGGCGCGCGTCTTCCGGGAGAGGGGCGGGGCCTCAATGACCTAGTTGTTCGGCCGGGCGTTCGGACTCTTCCCCGTGAGTCCCCCTCTCGCCGGGTGGACAAGCGGGGGGGAGGTCAATGACCTGCCTAGTCGCCCGACATGCCAGGCATGCCGACCTTTCGGAGCCCCCCCTCGTACACGTGTGCCGCTGAGATCAAGCCAGTACGCCCGAGGGCGACGGTCCCCCGGTAGTAGACGTTGGCGCCGAGGGGGGAGGAGTCGCTGAAGGACGGGTAGTCGTCGAACATGCGGGGGGAGGAGGAGTCGGCGAGCAGCAGGGAGGAGAAATGCCTGAGAGGGTGGGGGGGGGAGGCGTGAGGCGCGAGGTGAGGCGCGTGGGGGCGCGGGGCGCGGGGCGTGCGTGGGACGCGAGGCGTGAGGCGCAGGGCGTGGGGTGGGAGGGCGCGGGGCGCTCGAGGTGGGTACAGGGTGTTGTGTGTGTGTGTGTGTGTGTGTGTGTGTGTGTGTGTGTGTGTGTGTGTGTGTGTGTGTGTGTGTGTGTGTGTGTGTGTGTGTGTGTGTGTGTGTGTGTGTGTGTGTGTGTGTGTGTGTGTGTGTGTGTGTGTGTGTGTGTGTGTGTGTGTGTGTGTGTGTGTGTGTGTGTGTGTGTGTGTGTGTGTGTGTGTGTGTGTGTGTGTGTGTGTGTGTGTGTGTGTGTGTGTGTGTGTGTGTGTGTGTGTGTGTGTGTGTGTGTGTGTGTGTGTGTGTGTGTGTGTGTGTGTGTGTGTGTGTCTGTATGTGTGTCTGTAGGTGTTGGTCTGTTTGTGCGAGGGCAGGGCAGGGCAGGGCGGCGGCGAGCGGCGAGCGGCGTCGGCGAGATCGGCGACGAAGAGAGGCGATGGTGACGTACACTGGCGGCATTGTTTACGGCAGCAGCGCCGGTGGCGGCCCCGCGCAGCGGCGGCGGCGCCCTGAGTGAGGCAGACTGCCCTGCATAGCCTGCTGGGAACGCTCCCGACGAGCGGCGCGCCATGCGGGCCCGCCGCGGGCGACGCGGGCGGCGAGCCGACACGCGTGTCGCAGGCGTAGACAGCACTGGCGAAGCGAGGCGGCCGGCGCCGGCCCCGGAGGCGGCTGCAGTAAGAGCAGCGAGGCAGAAGCAATGAAACCCAGGATCCAGGAAGGTGTTTTGCGAACCAAAGCGCAAAGCAAAGCTGTGTAACACATACGTAGGCGAGTGCGAGCGAGCGCAGTGCGGCTCACGCCCCGGACCTAAGACGGACTCAAACGTACGGCACGTGATTCCCAAGCAAGCCCGTCCGCGAGCCCGCCTCCCCGCTCCTGGCTGCCCGTTGCCGGTGCTGCTCCTCTATGGCGTGCGCGCGATCCGCGGTCTATCCAGGCCCGTCCCCGTAGTGGACCGAGCCCTGACGCACCACGAAGGAAGGGTGTCGGGAGCCGCCGCCCTTCAACAGGTTTACGCGGCGGTCAATCTTGGCCTCTGGCCGCACGCGCTCGACCAGCCGGCTGCAGAGGTCGATCAGCGACGGCGCGTCCGGGCCAAGGATGCGCTCGTCGTCGCTCAGCTTGAGGCGCAGCTCCTTGAGCATCCGCTCGTGCGTCTCGCCCGAGATCGCGTGCCTGCGGTGGGCGCGTGCGTCATGGTCACACGTCGCGGTTCCAGCGGCTGCAACGGGGCCAAGGCGGCTTGCGCGCTTGGCTCTCAAGTCCTCGAGGTAGGCAAAGAGCTTCGCGCCGCTGCCGGGCTCCTCGCAATCCTTCTGCTCCACGAGAGCGTGCAGCGCCACACTGATGGCGTCGCGGCGATACACCTCCTCGTCCAGCTCTGTGCGCGCGGTTTGGAGGTCCCTGCTTGTGCTGTCGACAGAGGTGGTCGTGTCGTAGAGCTTGCGTGAGATGGTCATCGAGACGCACGCGATGAGCGCGTTCGAGAGGGCCGGATTTTTCTTCAGCAGCGCGCGCAGCTCCTCGCCGTCCCAAAAGATGTAGCGGCTCCCTGCCGAGAAGCTCACGTCCGCGCGGGCGGCGTCATTCCGGCCGCTGGTGAGCCCGTGCACAAAAGAGACCTCGCCATAGAAACCACGACCGCGTACAATCTCGACGGGTGCATGGGCAGTCGTCGGGAAGCTGCGGAGGCGGTACTGCATCGCCTCCTCCGTGTTGCCGAGCATCGATGTCGACCACGTCGAGGAGGAGATCGTGGCGGTCCCGTCGACGAGCAGCGCGAGGCCCGATGTCTTGCCTCGCTCAAGCACGGTGAAGTCGGCGTCGCACTCGGCTCTCCTGGCGATGCTCATCAGCTTCTTGAAGAGAGGCTTGGTCATGTTCTTGCCAGCATCCTCATCGTCATTGAAGTGCGCCGCGTAGATCGCCTCCTCCTCCTCAGTGAGCCACACAAACCTGAGAGGGCGCAAACGCACAGGCGCGGTGTCCAACGAGTCGCGGCCTCCCATGCCCGCCGGGCCACAGACCGATCGCGCGCGATCTTGAAGGTTGCAAAGCCGGACAGCGAGGCAAAGAGGAAGGCGTAGCCGACGGCGGTGTACTGCGCGTCCTTGCCCAGCCGGAAGATCGTGAAGCTAGAGGAGGTGAGCATGAAGCTCTGCAGCAGCAACACGTCCGACTGTACGAGAGCCAGCGCGCGAAAGAAGCCTGGCAGCCAAGCAAGGAAGTGAGGAGGAGCCTCACTAGGCGCATGGCACCTGCTCGCTGCGGTCCCCACCTGCTACGTGGTTGAGCCAGTCGCGCACGAGGTTCTCCTTGACGGCCGCAAAGATCTTCGGTGGCTGAGACTGTAGCCGCTCGAGCAGGCTCGGCGAACTCGAGGGAGCCCCCTCGCTCTTTGTGCTCCGCATGCGAATGCTACAGCCCAACCTCCTAGCAGCTCCCGGCCTGACCCTGACGAGGGGGACGCCACACCCTGCAGTAGCAGCGGCCCCTGGCCCAGCAAGCGTGCGGATGCCAATGCTCAGGCAGGGAGCTAGAGTCGCTCTCGCTACGCCTCCTGCCGTCAAACTGGCCGCGATAGGAATCCTAGAAACGCGAGCACTTACTATCGCGCGCCGACAGGCGATGGCGGTTAACATCGCGCCGTGAGCTGGAAGGACGTACGACATGGAAAATATTTCATTTCAATCCGCACCCAGTTGTCTGTGCACACCGTGTGCACCCCGGACTCGGTGGCACGGACTGAAGAAACACGCCCCCAACGGGCGTCTACCACAGCATCACCGCGTCACACCGTGTCTCATCCTCACGAAAAGTTCGAAACGTAGTATCTGATACAAGAGGAGCACTACACGAACGTTGCAGTCCAAGTGCGTCAATGTGTATGCATAAGAGAGCTTACACACACTCAAAGAGAAGAAGAGCGAGGGAGAGGTACAAAAAACAAGCGAACCCGCGGTCACACACACCCAACGCCACCCTCGCGAAAGGTTACCCCTCCCACTCAGAGCTCGTCGTGGAGGTAGCCTTGGCGCATCTTCTGCAGCTCATCCCTCAGCAAGGCGGCTCGGGTCTTGTGCGATCGCAACGCCTAAAAAGGGGTGGTTGGGGGGTGGTCCTGGAGCGGCCCGGCAAGGCCGGGCGGCTTTTGCGCGAGCACGCGCCTCGACAAAGGCTGTGTGCCCGTTTGACTCTGCAATGTCGAGCGCCGACCTTCCAAACGCGTCGAGGTGCGTCGCGTCCGCCTGCATATGTACGCGACACGCTTGAGCCATGCGACCTCTCTGAGGTCTCTCTCCCTAGCTGCATCCGCCTCGTGGGCGAGCAGCACCTTCAGCACGTCGACGTCGCCTTTGCCGGCAGCGAGGTGTAGCGGCGGGATTCGAAACCTGGTCACACCCGCCACGTGTCAACCGTCGCCGCTCACGACCCTCGTCGAGAAGGAAGCAGCGGGAGGCAGCGCCGCGGGTCGACATAGTTTGGGTCCTGGCCGCACTCCTCGATGAGCCACTTGGCCTACTTTTGGCCAAGCATCGGTCACGTCCTGGCTGCGTCTGTCCAGCCACTCGGCGCGCCAATCCCGCCGTATTCGAGTTGCCCTCGAGCGCGGCGCGATGCAGCGCAGTCTGGACCGTCTCCGGGTGCGGAGTGCGCACGCACGTGCCGTTGTTGTCTTCACGCAGCCCCTTGAGAATGTCGAGCGCGCCGGCATCCACTGCACGCCACCACCTGTTCAGCGCGCCATGGACGTGTCATGCACGTGTCGGAGGGAAGGGGCGCGTCGCCGCTTGCTCGCTGAGCGGTCTGCACCAGCGGATGCGCCGTCTCGTCTTATCCATCGCCGTCATTGGACATAGGCCACACGCATCCCTGCACTCGCGCTGAAAGATGCCGTCGTTTGCGTCCGAACATCGCCCTTCAAACGCCCAACTCTCGCAGTCCTCGTGCTGGTCCTTGCACGCCGCCTTCATCCCGGCAAACCACTGCGCCCTTTCCTTGTCCGTCATTGGGCAGAGACCGCACGCCGCCGGACAGAGGTTCGACATAAGCTTCCGGTTGGCTTCGCACTCGCCCCAGTGGGACCACTCAGTGCAGTTGTCGTGCGAGTCCTTGCACGGCCCTTGTTTGTCTCCCTCCGGATCCGGGATCAGCAGGTTGTTCTCGCTGATCTTGTATGGCACCTGGAGCTCCACCTGGTTCTCCTTGAGATCTTTCTCGCGGTTGTACCTGCGCTGAGCTGCAGCGTGCCAGACGAGCAGGCACACGCCCAGGGCCCAGCGTGGAGCCATCCGTGGAAAGGGCGGGGGTCAATAGAAACTTCGAGCCGGCAGTCCTGCCGCAAGTTTGACATCATCGATCCGGAGTCACGCTCGGCGTGATGTGATCTGTGATCTGCGAGGGTCGGCCCGCAGGCGGAGTATACCGAGGCGGTGCCCGGTGCCGAACCTGTCGGACCTTAAGACAGCATTGTAGATCCCTGGGCGAGGGTGGTGGATGGAGGATGGAGGATCTGAGCATCTGACAGCAGTGGACACAATCATCTCGTGTCGCGGGATGCGTGGACCGTGTGATATTGGGCGACCGCGGGGTGTGAGCGGCCGGTCCTTGTAATCTACACGATAACGAGGATAAGCATGCATCACCTAAGGCTCGCTCCACCCGACCCCGGCGCGCCCCCGCACCCGAAACACCACATACCGCCCTCCGCCTCTGCTGACCCACCCTCGTGCTCCTCGACGCGCCCCTCTCGCGAGTCCTCCGGGTGCAAGAAGCCGCACCCGCGCTTATCGAACTCCCAAGGGCACCTATTTCAACAAGCGCCGTCCCCTCTGAAGAGAGATCAGCACAGATGAGACGCGCCACTGCGCCGCTCGGTCGCGTCGTGCGCGCGCCTCCCGGTCACGTACCGCTCCCGGCAGTGCCGCCCGTACTGCTTCGCCCACGCGGCGGGCAGCTCGTCCGCCGGCAGCGCTTGCAACCCCGCAACCTCCGCCTCGGTCGGCGGCGCGAGCCCGGCGCTCGTGTAGTGGTCGTCCGGCTTCCCTTCTGCGCGGGCGCGCCTACAAGAGAAGCCCGCGCGTGAGACAGGCCACGCCGCCTTCGCCGAGGACCCGCCCCGCCGCCGCGCGCCGCTGCATCCGCGCCTCCCACGCCGCCCGCTTGCGCGCGCCCGCCGCTCTCGCCTCCTCCCGCGCCACCGCCACCGCCTCTTCGGCTGGCAAGTGCGGCCTCGCCGCCAGAGCTGCCGCCACTGCCTTGGCCTCGGGCGGGTCGGCGACGAAAGGCGGGCCGCCAGGCAAGAAGGGAGCGCCGCGGCCGTCTGCGATCTCGCGGCAGCGGGCGAGGACGCGGCCGGCGCCGTCGAGCGAGCTCGCCGCGAGGAGCGGCTCGAGCAGCTCGCACCTGAGAGTGCACGCCTGCGCAGTGTGAAGAGTGCTGTTGTGGGAAGAGGTCCTGTCCACACCGGTGCGTGGCTCGAGCAACAGGGGCACCGCTTGAGCCGGTCGCGGCACATGCGACGCAAGTGGAAGACGGCGCACGAGAGCGGCGCCGCGTGCAGCCGCGCCAAGCCCAAATACTCGTCGGCGAGATCGAGCTCATCAGGCGACTCCACCGCCGGTGTAGCCGCATCCCCTCTGGGCAGAGGCAACCGCCGCAGCCGCCGCAGCCGCCGCCTCGCCCGCCTCAGAGCGAGCGCCTCGGCCGTGCCCGCGCTCGGCGGCTCCGCGCCCTGCGCGGCACGCACGACGCGGCGCAGCCGCCGCCGCCTCCGAGCTGCTGCGGCGGCGGCGCGGCCGAAGATGGCCGGGTCGTCGAGCGCCCCCTCGGCACTCATCACCCCGTCGGCGCCGGTGGCTGCGAGCGCGGCGAGCAGCTCGCCTAGGAGAAGCTTCCGAGAAGGCTCCGAGACGGCTCCTAGGTGGAGGCGAAGCAGATTTCCGCGAGCAGCCCGCCGGCGCCGCGCACATTGCCGTTGGTCAGCACCTGCGCCGGGAGGGCGAGTGGTGAAGAAGTAGCACGACGCATTCGTGCTTCGTTGTTTGCGAGCGCCGGGATGGCGAGCGCCGACTTGACCGCAGCCACCTGCGCCAAGTCTGCAGGCCCGCTCCTCCGGTGCATCGGGCTGCCTACGGGAGAGAGGGCAGGCTCCCGCACTCCCCACGTCCAGCGATGTGTGCCTCCGCATCTGTACAGTAGGGATGCCTCGCAGGCGCCCGTGCACGGCGAGGAGGGCGCAGCCGGCCCGCTCCAGCGCCTGTGCGAAGGCGACCGTCTCCGCCTCGCCCTCGTCGAGGAGGCGGATCTTGCAAAACACGGGCACCGAGAGCCCGTGCGCAAGCGTGGACACCATCCCGAGCACCCGCTCGCGGCCAGCAGCGTCGGCGCACAGAAAGGCGCCGTAGTGGCCCGAGTGGGCGCTCCGCTGCGGGCAGCCGAGGTTGAGGTCGACAGCCACCACATTGGACGCCCGCTCCGCGAGCCGCGCCGCCGCAAGCAGCGTCGCTCCGTCATTGCCGCAAAAGTGTGCGACCAGCGGGCCGTCTCCCTGCGCCGTGCAAAGCTCGGCCGCGCGGTAGGCCGCGTCGGAGGCAAAGCGTGACGAGTGCATCATCGGCGTGTAGCAGAGCTGTGCGCCGTGACGGCGACAGAGGAGGCGGAAGGCGAGCTCACTCGCGCCGACCATAGGTGCGAGGACGAGGGCGTGAGGCGGCAGCGGCCGGCGCGGAGGGCAGAGCGAGACCGACGCTGGGTGCGGTGCGGTGCGCTTCGGCTGCTTGGGCTGCTTGGGCTTGATTGCCGACATATCAGCGTGCCTCTGCGCCAGCGCCTACTCGCAACGTGACTCCTGCGGCGAAAAAAAAAGTTCAAGCCAACGGTGCTAGAGATTGGATCGGCCGCGAGGTGGCATGAAGGTTGCAGCGAGAAGCGGCGAGAGACTGCGAAAAGAGATAGGAAGAGGCAGACTCCCTAGGGTGGGCGACGGCTAGCGCATCACCCCTCTCCTTAAAATCCCTGTGTGGTGGCGGCGTGCCGTCCTCCCATCCCTCCCTTGGGTTGTCTGTTTTCTTTCTTTCTTTCTCTGGATCTGAAGGGGACCCCAGCGCCGGCATCATCAGTGAAGGCACAAGTGTTCGAAGAGAGAGTTGACCTGAGCAACGATATGACTGGGTGGCAAATGATCGCAGTGGGCGTCAGAAGACTCGTCCTTGCTCGAGGAGAGCTCGATAGACTCGAGGGGCCAGGATACGCAGCGAGGAGGACGGAGCTGCGCCGAAAGGCGCAAGAAGCAGCGAGAACAAGGGACCGGCAGGCGGCGGCGGCGTCGCAGAACGAGGCAGAGGAGAGCGACGCGAAAGAAGAAGAAGCGACAAGGGGACCCCAGAGAAGCAGGCGAAAAATAATACTCAACTTCACCGACCGTGGAAGGTACCGGCAACGGTGCTAGAGATTGGATCTGAGCACATGATGGGAACAAAAAGGAAGTATAGTTAGAGGCTGCGCAGGCCGTCCCGTTTGCAACTTTGCATGTTTGCCTGCCTCGCAACGTGACTCCCACAGGCGATTTTTTTTCACCGACCGTGGAAGGTATTGGCATCGGTACTAGAGATTGGATCTGAGCAGATGATGGGAACAGAAGAAAAAGTCCTTTTGACGCCCCCCCCCCCCCCTTCATGTAATCATGTAGTCCCCACAATCGCTGACGTGGGATCGCTTGTCATGTGAGAGAGTGCGTTGTGTTATCGCTGACGTGGGATCGCTTGTCATGTTTTGATATCCGCTTTCTTGGTGTGCCGGTGATAGTACTAGCACGCGCCAGTTCGCACCTGTGTCGAGCCTGTGTGCTGTGAGGGAGATTGTTTTGTTTAAATTCTCTTGCTGGGTTCCGGCTCCTAGCCGGATAGGGGGTCTGTTGGGACTGACTCGCGCCAAAACGCCCTACCTACCTACCTATCCCCAGGCCGCGCAGCGAAGCGAAAAAAGATGAAAAGAGGGGGTACCTACCTATTGCAGGGCCCTTTTGGGCCAAACAAGACCAACCTACCTACCTATCTGGGAGGGGCCAGCCAGTGCACAGACCCCCTATCCGGCTAGGAGCCGGAACCCTGACACCGCTCGCGGCGCCTCGCCTCCCCTCCACCTCCGCGCCCTCGCCAGGCACGCCGCCGCCCGCCCGCCTCCTCGACCTCCCCACGGAGCTCCTCGTCCGCGTCCTCTCTCGCTGCGACCCCGCCGACATCGCTCGCGCCGCGGCCGTCTCGCTGCTCTTCCACGCCTCACTCGCGGAGCAAGGCATCCGCTTGTGGGCGCAAGAGCGCGATTACGAGCTGCCGGCGCAGCCAGAGGACGAGGGCTGCGCCGCGCGGTGGCTGTGCTGCGCTTCCTTGCTGCGCGAGTCCAACCCGCCGGCGAGGGCGGCGGCAGGTGTTCAGCACAGCCTCTTCATCGACGGCAAGGGGCGGCTCTCGTCGTGCGGCTCAACGCCGGTTCACGTTCAAAACCTCATCCTCGGCCACGGCGAGGGAGTGACGCGGCTCAACACGCCGACGCGCCTCCCGTCGCTTGGCGGCGAGCGCGCCGTGAGTGTGTCGGCTGGAGATCTGCATAGCCTCGCCCTCACCGCCGATGGCACCGTCTGGAGCTGGGGCGCAGGTTGGCACGGACGGCTAGGCCACGGCGACGCGCAGGCCCAGCTGCTGCCCAAGAAGATCGAGGCCTTGGCGGGGAAGCGCGTCATCGCTGTGTCGGCAGGAGGCGGGTACAGCATCGCCCTCACCGCCGATGGCGCCGCCTGGAGCTGGGGCTATGGATACTTTGGCCAGTTGGGCCACGGCGACAAGCAGCAGCAGCTGCTGCCGAAGAAGATCGAGGGCCTGCCAGGGCAGCGCGTCGTGGCTGTGTCGGCTGGACGAGTGCACAGCCTCGCCCTCACCGCCGACGGCGCCGTCTGGAGCTGGGGCGGTGGCAGCTTTGGCAAGCTGGGGCACGGCGACGAGCAGGAGCAGCTGTGTGTGTGTGTGTGTGTGTGTGTGCGTGCGTGCGTGCGCGCGCGCACACACGCCTGCGCTGAGGCCCATTGACACTTGATCCGCAGGCAACGTGCCAGCTGCTGCCCAAGAAGATCGAGGCCTTTGCTGGCCATCACGTCGTCGCTGTCTCGGCGGGAGCGTACCACAGCATCGCCCTCACCGCCAACAGCAGCGTCTGGAGCTGGGGCTGGGGAGGCGCCGGCCGGCTGGGCCACGGCGACCAGCAAAACCAGCCGCTGCCAAAGAAAGTCGAGGCCTTGGCTGGGCAGCGCGTCGTCGCTGTGTCGGCTGGACGCGTGCACAGCCTAGCCATCACCGCCGACGGCGCCGTCTGGAGCTGGGGCGGTGGCAGCTTTGGCAAGCTGGGCCACGGCGATGAGCAGCACCAGCTGCCGAAGAAGATCGAGGCCTTTGCTGGGCGGCGCGTTGTCGCCGTGCTGGCGGGAGAGGACCACAGCCTCGCCCTCACCGCCAACGGCGCCGCCTTTACCTGGGGCCAGGGCGAGCGCGGCTGTCTAGGCCACGGAGAGGACCTGTCGAACCAGCTGCTGCCAAAGAAGGTCGAGGCGTGGGTGCAAGGGCCGTAAGGTGTGTGTGAGAGAACGTTGTGTGTATGCGGATGCTGCTACAAGCGACAGACAGACGCTCAGCGTCAGCGCGGGTTGGCCCGGCTGGGCCGAGCGTTTTTTATCTCTGGGTGAGTGGGCGCCCGCCCGCCGCCTCTGACGTGAGGGCTGAGGGGCCCCCTAGACTGAAAACAAAACAAAATCGAGAAGCCGTCAAAAACAGCCTGCGAGAGCGGCGCTGCGGGTCGTGAGTAACCCCAAACGGCATCCCAAAACGTGTAACAACCGATACTATCAGAGGCGAATGGGCGCACGCACCCGCGCAGCGCCGCAAAGAAGCTGGCGACGGCATTCATGATGAAGGAGCTCAACCGGTTCGAGGACGAGACGACATCGAGGATGTCATGTTGCGCGACGGCGTCATCCATTTCGTCAAGCAACATTCATCGTGACCGCCGCCACCCTCGCCTACGTCGCCGCCGTCGCCATCATGGGCCTCGCTGCCGAGACGGTGCTGTTGCATCTGACTCAACTCTCCCACCCTGGCTCCTATGCCGACGTGTCCCGTGCTCCCCCGTCCGCCGATGTCTCTGCTGTGCCGCCCGGCGGAGCTCTGCGGCGGGCCCTCCTCGCCGCCTTCGCTGCCGCTGCATCGCTGTCGGCTCGTCATTTCTGTCTACGGTCATATGGGGGCGCCATCGCTGTTCTCTCTCTCTCTCTCCCGGGTCAGCTCCAACCTGCCGTGTCGGGACCGACGTCGCCCCCCCCCCCCCCCCCTCTCCGCTGATCTGCATGTGCTGCGATTCTCGCCTTGTCCCAGGAGCCAGGTGCGGCGTCTGGTGCGTGCGTCTACGTAGTGTGGGCCATGGGCCCCCCTCTGTTTTCTGTTTTCTGTTTTTCAAAACGCCCGCCCGCCCGCCACCCCGAGGCGGCTCGGCCCCCCACTCACCCAGAGATCAAAAACGCTCGGCCCTGTGCCAGGCTGCCCGGGGCTACAAGGGGAGCGCGAATGTTGAGAAACCGCTGTTGGGAAATCGGACCTCCACGCTCCAGCTGCTGACGGTCTCGGGGGTGGTACAGGAACAGCTGCTTTTTTTCTCCCCTGCTTGGTTGCCCTCGGCGAAGACAAAAAAATCGTCTTCGGGTCTTGCGGTTTTGCAAGGAGTCCTCCTGCAGTGCACCGTCCGCATCCGCGGCCATGCTAGGGCTGGGGGAAGGACAGACACGTCCCCACCACAGCACCTCTATGCCCTGACTGACACACACACAGCCGAGCCTGCCGCAAGCTCTTTCTTTATAGGCCGAGGGGGGAGACTCAAGCCCTGCGCCTGGTGCGGACGATTTTTTGCGGTATCTTGATGTATCTCTCCAATATCTGACTGTATCTACCCGTATCTCCTTGCATATCCTTGCATCTCCTCGCATCTCCCCGTATCTCGGTATAGCGTGCACTGGTGCGTGGCCACCGTGGCAATGGATGATATGGCGTGGTGGACCCCCCCCCCCCCCCCCGGGCCGGTGATGTGCGCAGTGCGGGCGTGCAGCGTGCTTTTGGCTTGCACACCTGGACACGATCATGTGGCCTGTTCGTGAGCTGCACTTGTACATCATTCTCTTGTTGTTTGAGGTTGGGAAAAGGAGATTCTAGGCAGATTGTGGTGTGCGTGTCCATTGGTGTGAGACGTCTCTCGGTTTGTTTTGCCCGCTATGCGCTGACCAAGATTTGTTGTAAGTAAGGAAGGAGGCGAAGAACACCTAGTCACGGTGCTTCGCGTCATTCGTTTTCGTTCGGCTCCGGCGCTCTCTTTTATTTCTGTAGTGTGCGCCAGTCCACGCCCTTGTCTTGCCAGTGTGTGCTGTAGAAAAAAGAAATGAGCCGACAGACAAGCCAAACGAGGGATGGGAGGAGGAGGAGAGGCGTCTCTCGAGTTTCTTCTTGGGACGTTGTGGTGTACCTGTGTGTGTTAGTGCCAGTGCGCGCCAGTCCCGTGCCCGGTCGTGCTGAACATACATTCTTTTTTCGGAGTCGCTTAGGCGGCTCCCGTGGTGTACCTGTGTTAGTGCCAGTGCGCGCCAGTCCCGTGCCTAGTGTCGGTGTGTGTGCAAATTCTTTGCTCAAAATTCTTTTTTCGCTCATCGAGCTACTCCCTCCTGGGTTCCGGCTCCTAGCCAGATAGGGGTCTGTTGCCTATGACTCGCACCAAAACGCCCTACCTACCTACCTATTGCGGGCGCCAATCGCCAGGCTCCGTGCCCCACCTACCTACCTATTCCCAGGCCGCGCAGCGAAGCGAAAAAAAGCCCGTTAGCCCTCTGTGAATAGGCTCCCAGCGCCCGCCGGCTTGTACCGCGGTGCGCGCCGCTCGCGAGCCCGCCAGAGCATGGCCTGCTGGGCTCTCGAGGCGTTGGACGGCTCCAAAACGGCACTCTCTTCCCTCGACAGAGTCTCCCGCGCAGCGATGCGGTTTTTTTACCCCCCCCCCCCCCCCCTCACCACCACCACCTACCTACCTATTGCGGGGCCCTCTGGGGCGGTCAAAACCGGACCTACCTACCTATTGCATGGGGCGGGAACCCCCTATCTGGCTACTCTGCCGGAGGAATGGTTGGGCAAGTTACTCAGGACACGATCCCGGCGTGAATACAACTAACTGACGGATCCGCTCCTGACAGTGGCATGCACCGCGCCGCGGCGCGTGCCCGGCGCGTGCCACTGTCTTTGTTTGAAGTAAAAAGTCGAATCAGAGCGGTGTCGGCGTTGTCCTGAGTTTTCTCCCCCGGACCGCCCAACCGGGACCGCTCCGGGACGCACGCCGGCGAAGCACCATCAAGCTGCTGTACGGCCCCGGCATCGCCTTCCCAGGCTTAGCTAGACTGAGAGATATTGTGCACATGGTCAGTCTCTACAATGTATACACTGACACTGAACCTCCCAGAGCTCGTCCCGGTCCGCCACGGCCATCCTCAGCCTCCGGGCCCCTGGCCGCGGCGCGGTGCGGCGGCGTCACAAATCCGACCACAGAGCACCGGGACGCGGTCGGGCGATCTGAGGCCCAACTAGGCGTATGCATTGCCTATCCAGGGCTATCACCTGGACCCATCAACAGGCGCCTGCGGCGCCGTGGCCACGAGGGAACCCTGCACAGTGCGTCTAAACCTTCGCGTTTGCCATGCTGCTCGCTTCTGCACGCTGGACTGACTGGATCGCCGGATTGGGCCACGACACCTACGCCTACCCGCGGTGGATCACAGAGCAGCAACTTCTGTGCCGCTGCGACGTCACACTCTCGCCGCCACTTCGCAACGTGACCTGCTTCGACCCGCAGCTAGTCGACTGGCGGAAATCGGTCAGCCGAGCGCAATCGCTCGACTGGTGCACTGCCAAGGCGTGGCTGCTGGAGCACATGCCCGAATTCGATCTGCATTTTCTACCAAACTCGGTCACCGTCAACGCGACATCGATGCTGGACGACGTCATCGCCTTCTCGCTCATGGCGGACCGCGCGGCACCGTGGTCAGCGTCCGTCCCGCTCGCCACCAAACTCACCTACCTCCTCCCCTACGCCGGGTGCGAGCCGCCCGCTCGCCACGTGCATGACACAACAGGCACAGGTACAGGTGCCAAACAAGAATGAGTGTCCGCCTCAGGTATCGCGAGAGCCGGCAGAACCACCGCCCGCTCTTCTTCGCCAAGTTCTTTGCGCTCGTGGCCAACGCGACGAGCGTTGGAGAGGCGCTCGGCCGGCTGATCGCGCCCAATCTCTTTGTCGACTGGGCGGCGCATGTCTGGCCCTCCTCCCCTCGACAGCCCTCCTCCGCCTACCGCATGGCCTGGTACCGCAGCACCCGCACCCAAGCCCCGCCGCCCACCCGACACCAACGCCCCTCGCTCTCCGCACATCCTGGCCCTGGCCCTGACCACAGGTCGTCGAGCACGGCGCCACCCGTCGTCTCCCCTTTCGACTTTGTAGCCTACGGCGCGCCACGCCCGCCCTGCCACCGCCCTTGCCCCCTCCCTCCATCCCGCGCCAGCACCGCACACACGTGCCCGCTGCCAGGCTACGGCTCCTGCTCGGCGTGGGCGACCTTCGTCACGTATGTCGCTCGGGCCGTCGGTGTCCCTGCGCGACAGGAGCTCGCACCTGATCCACACACTGCACAGACACTCCACCACCCCCTCCCAGAGACGCTCCTGAGACGCTCCCTCCTTGACGCCTGATCCGCCGCAGGTCGGCACGCCGTGCTGGAACAGCGTCTACGGCGGCGTCGACTACCGCGGCCGAGCGGCGGACAACCCGAACGTCTCGCTCTGCTGGGGCGGCGGCTCGCGCGGCGCGGGCCACGGCGGCCGCGCTGGACGCGCAGGAACACGTGCCTGGGCGATCGGGCAACGCCGGAGCCGCCTGTTGCGTGTAGGCGGCCGCTTCCTCAACAACCACAACTGGGTGGAGGTCTTCCTTCCTGAGGGCGACGGCCGGGGCGGCGGAGGCGGCGGCGGAGGGGGCGGCGGAGGAGGCGGCGGCGGAGGCCGGTGGGCGTTCGTGAACGTGCCCCCGGGCAGCAAGCAGCCCGACGAGGGCTTGTGCGGCGAGTTCGACCCACAGCGCGGCTGCGGCTTCAACCACAGCGCTCCTCGGGGCGGTGAGTGCGAGGGCGTGAACGGCGGTGTCCGGCGTGCGGCGTCGAGAAGCGCTCTGCGTCTTGCTCTAGAGGTCGACGCGAAACGTTCTTCGGTCGTCCGTCCGGGGGCGGGGGATTATCTCACTCGCTCGCGCAGACGCGCCTCGCCGTCTTTCGCTCCGCCGGGAAGTGGTTTGGGAAGGAGGAGGCGTGCCTATAGCCGATGGTTGGTCGATGAGCCACACTGCCCATCAATGAGTGGTTGGGGGGAGGAGGAGGCGCGCCAGCCGCGGAAGGCGTAGCAGACGTCGACGTGGCTAAACCCCATCATGAAGGGGCCGAGACTCCCCCGAAAACAAACCGGCCGCCTAGCGCCCCGCCCTCGCCGCCTAAAGCCCCAGTCGTGGAGCATGGGGTGAACTGATATGGATTTCATACACGCCGAGCGCGCAGGCGCGACACATCGGAGACAATAGGCTAGTTCCATTTCACTGTGGCACAGCTCGCGTTACAAAACCTTGATTTTGACCATTTGCGCACTATTGTACCTCTCGGTGCCTTCCAGAGGCAGCTGCGACCCCGTCGAGTAGACGGCGTCACACAGCAGGTGGCGCGGTGTGATGCCGTCCACTCGGCGGGGTCGCAGCTGCCTCTGTGCGTCCTGGGGAGGGACAAAATTGTCGCCGCCGGAGACGACTCGACGCCGCTGAGATCGGAGATCAAGCTCGGACAGGTCGCACGTCGCTCCTTTGACGCCGACGTGACTCACCCGTGCAGATCACATCAGGACACGGTCTCGACACGCTCGGTACGACGCCTGCGACCCGTCTCGGGTCAGGTGGCACGACGCTCATCGCGCCTACCAGCGCTGCCGTACAGGTTGCCACGACGAGGTCGAGCACGCTTCTATACGCTCGCCGAGCCTTCCTTTCCATCCCATTAGGCAGCCTGGGAACGGTGGCGGTCAGAGGCAAAGCCTACGAGGGGTGGTGGAACCACATGTCACGGCTACTGCCGGCTCCACCCCACGATAGCCTCCGAAGGCTGACTTTGCGGCACCATCATCGGACGATGTCGACGAGTTGGGTCGCTCTCGCGGTAGCCAGATGACCTCCCATGCTAGTATCATCGGCTAGGGCCGCAGGAAGCGCGGGGGAGGGCGCTGGAAGCAACACGGAGCTCCGTTGGACGTTTTCAAGATTAGCGTGTCAGAGTGAAATGGAACTAGCCATAAGGGGATCCGGCGTGAAAGAGCTATCGACATTGACGTTGACCCAGCCGATTCCACCGATGTCGACGTCATCACCTCCGCGGCTACCGCGCTTTCGCTCGACGACACCGTGGAGAATCGCACCGAGGACCTTGTGCCGAGGCGATAGGCCGAATCACTTTGGGCCCCGACTCCGCCCCCACCCCTCGGAGTGGGGGCACCCGCCCCGGTCGGGCACTGCTTGTGGCGCCTGGCAGGGGCACCCCCTGGGTGGGGGCCGGCGATTCCCATGCCGGCTCTCCGCCACAATCCCCGCCGGGAGGGAATCCCTGCTCACAGAAAAGGGCTCCGAGCCCTGTCTCGCGCACGCCCCTGGCGGGCGCCGCGGACCTGTTCCGCGAGCGCTCGTCAGCGGGTGGTGTGCGGTTCTTGCCGTAGTTCCTCTTCGGTCGCCTAGCCCCGGCGCCGTCTGTCGGACGCCTGCGTGCCACGAGTGCGAGCCGCTCGCGGTTCGTACACCCGCTTGCGGGTTCGAGTGGCTTAGCGGGTTCGAGCGGCCGTCACACATTGGCTGCCGGGGTGTGCCGAGGGGGGGCTGGGTGGGCGGTAAACCGCCATTGCCCGGCGCTGCTTGCAGTGCTCTGGGTGGTAGTGGCGGCGCTCCAAGAGTGGTGCTCTTGGGAAGAGGTTCCTCCTTTCCGCTCCCCCCCCGCATTCGCAGGGGCGAGACCCAAAGTGATGTAGTTAAGGCAACCCGAGCGACAACTCAGATTCACGACACACGAGGCCCCGCCGTGCAGGGCGCTACGGGCTCCGGCCGGACGGAGCCGGGGCCCCGTTTCCGCACTGCGGCGCGGCGCACGGTGCCTCCGGGGGTCCCCGCGCCCCCCCAGAGCCCTCTCCGGCCGCGCGCCCGACCGGTGCGGCCTCCGAGTCGGCGTCTAGCGCGCGCGATAAGGGTTTTGCTCGCCTTCCCTGGGGCCCCGAGTTGCGTGACTGTCTCTGTGCGATTTCGGGCCCTGGTGTGAACGGCGGCACATGAAAAAGAAAAAACGCGCCTCGCAAACTGCAAACCGCGGGCTGCTTCTGCGCCATGCTTTCTGCCTCCCCGCCTCCAAGCTGCTTCAGCGCGATCGAACGCCACGGTGGGTATGCCTGCAAGCTGAGGGTCGATGGCCGGCAGACGTGGGCGCCGACGAAGCCGACAGCCGCGGAAGCGGTGGCTGCGGCGCAAGCCTTCGTGGCGGAGAAGAAGCTCTACCGGGTCCCAGCCTACCGGGCAAAGGGTGGCATGACATGGAGCGCCTTTCCGCCGGGCGCGGAGGATGCCGAGGGGGATGGGGAGGCAGAGGAGGAGGGGGAGGGGGAGGAGGAGGAGGAGGGCGTGGAGGGCGAGGAGGAGGAGGGTGAGGAGGAGGAGGGCGAGGAGGAGGAGGAGGAGGAGGAGGAGGAGGAGGAGGAGGAGGAGGTTGACAGACTCATGTTCCCGCATGGCGGGACTGCGACAAACGGGCTGTGCCGCTGCGGCGCCTACCTGTACCAGCAGTTTTATGACTGGTCTTTCGGCTGTGTCAAGTGCGGAAGAGATGCACAACCTGCTGACTGGTGGCGTGTCGGCACGAACCAGACGGGCATTTATGGACCTCGGTCAGAGAAGAAGTACTGGGCCAATCGGGGCTTCACCTCCGTCCCGCGCGGCCCCTCGCCCGAGGTTTGAAAGAGTGCATCCCCGAGGGCGAGGCATTCGCTTGTGGATGGCCTGACGATCGAATTTGATGAAAGAGAGCTCCCGCGCGGCGGACGGGCGGCGCAGAACGAGAGCAAGACGTGGGATGTTTGGGGCTGTGTCGTGTCGAGCCGACCTTCGCGCCCGCTCGGCGAGCCTCGACGCGGCGCAGGAAGCCGTGACGGCTGGTGCTGCACACCGCCATCGCAGCGTGTTGAAAAGGCGCTCTTGTCGCCACCGCGGCGCACACGATAAAACGTGCGTACGTGATCATGGTGGTGAGCTCGGTCGAAGGTGGTGGGCCGAAAACGGGAGTAGGTACGGCCGCGCGGGGCCACGGCGAGCTCCGCGCAGAAATCGCACGCTTCGCACGCTTCGCACAAATCGCGCGCGCAACAGCCAAGCTCCCAACTCCACCACCCGGGACCCCCGCACCAGCACCACGCCCGTGTCCCAAAGTGAGAATTCCGACTGTAGTCACACACCCGCAGAGCTGTGCGCGAGAGCTGTCACGGAGCCTTACGAGGTCCGACCTGCGGGCGGGCACAGCTCTGTGCCGACCGAGGTAAGAGGAAACGAGTAAAGGGCAGGGGAGGGCGCACTTGCACGCGTCCAGAGGCAGTACACTTCATGAGCGCCCGTCTGGCCACATTTGATCATCTGCACCCCATCCTGGGCCAAAGGGACCGTACACGGGAAAGCCATCGTACATCCAGCCCACCTGGGGGCTGTGCTGCCCGATGTACTGGCCCAGCTGCGCCAACAAACACGCCTGGGATGTGGTAGTGGTACTGGAATCCGGCTGACGACGATCCGCTCGAGTGGCCTCCACACCGATAAGGAGGCGTCCCGGCGGAGGTGCTGGAGTGTGAGACCTGAGGCTGCGGAGGTGACGCCTGAGGTACCGGCCCGTGCACAGCGACTCAGCCGGCGACCGCCACGGGCTCAGGCGAGACTTGTCGACTCGTTCCGGCTCAGCTTCACCGTGGTCATCGGGCGTCTGTCGACGTCAGGACCACCCATACAGCTCGCGGGTTTGAGGTCGCAAGAGCCAAGATGGTGGCGTTTGGACATCCCAACCATCACACAAGACAGCCTGTAGGTGATGGCGGGACGGCGCAGTGTTTGTGGCACTCGGCAGTAGGCACCCGCGGCACGGCCCCGCTGTCGGCTCTCCCGGGCTGCGGAACCGGCCCCAGAAGGGGACGGTCCGGGCGAGTGTGGCAGCTCCTGTGCTAGTATGGGCACCCTCGATCACTACACTACTGATCCTGGTCATTAGAGCTGCCAGGGATAGCGTCAGGAGCCGGTAGGAGTCAAAACCCACTCATATTTGAGACATGTACATGCACATGCATGTGACATCGTGTCCCATATGCTCGTGCAACGAGCCTGCAGGCTGCAGCAGAGTCGCCGACGAGTCTCGGTCCGCGTGCCTCCCCGTGTCGCGCATCGTTCTCACCCATCCATAAACCCACTTTGGCCTCACTAAAGCGAAGTCTTCCCCTCCCTTTACATACACACACACGCTCAGTTGTTCTCACCGCAGTACGGCGCCTGCCAGTCCGTGACGGCTACGCCCTGCGGCCAGAACACTAGCTCCCGCGTCTCCGGGTTGTACCGCCAGGCGCCGCGCGGGGACTGCACGTGGTCCAACCCCCTGCGGGTGCTGGGGGCGGTCCCCGCGCTGCGCCGCCTGCGCTTCTTCCGAGCTCCCGCGCCGGCGGCCTCTCTCTGCTCCACAACGGCCGCCTCGGCCGCCGGGGAGGAGGCGCCGCCCGCCGCAGCCGCACTCGCCCCCGCTGTCGAGGAAGCGGTCGGGAGGTCGACGCTCATGCCCTCGAAGAACTCGCGCGCGCAACGTAGAAAATGGTGCTCCGAAGTCAGACAGTGGCAGTCGATGTCCTCGAGCGCGCGCGAGACCCAGCAAAGCTGTGATCTCACATAGCCCGTCACGCCGGCGGGCAGGTCACCCACGAAGCCGTAGCTGCCGCTGCGTGACGACTTCGAGGCCAATGACAAGAGAGTGACGCAAGACGGTCGTCCCCACGGGTATGCCACCTTCTGCTCGATAAGCGTGCCCTTGTCCCCCGTTGTCACGTCGTAGTGCGACCCGCTGGCCTCTGGGACAAAGGTGCTCTTGCCGAGCTCTGTGTAGCGGTCGGCCACGTTGCAGCCGGCCCGCAACGCCTGCCCGACGAGGGCGTCGCCCGCAGGCGGCGCGACCAAGGCCGGCGCGGCCACGAGCGAGTGGCTGGGAGGGCCGTCAACGTAGCGCTCCTCGTCGGCCGCTGGGCAAGGGACGACGCGGCTCACCGGCTTGGAGCGCTCCACGTCGCCGTCACGGTACTTGACGTCGACAGTACCGCAGACGTTCTTCCGCAACACGTCGCCCAGGAACCACAGCTCGTCATCGTCGAATCGCCACTGCGCAACGACAGGTTGCTCCACAGAAAGGTGGTCATGTGGGTGGGGGCGGCGCGAGCGCCGCTCCCCACCGCCCTCCGGCCCCTCCTCCGGTGAAGGCACACTCGGGCCCGCTTCTCCCGCAGCCGGCACCACGTGCTCCGCGAGGAGCGCCTCGTAACGCGAAACATTCGCCGCAAGGCATAGGCACATACCACCGGGGCCAGAGCGAATGCCCGGTGCAAGACAAGCTGGCACCCGCACGTGCGGAGCGAGAATGTTGCACTGTATCCTCCGAGCCCCTCTGCTCTTAGGGTGGAGGCGTCCTCCTCATCTGAGGACGCCCCATCCCCGCGGCACTTGCCACCGCCGCCGGACCCGCCGCCGCCGGACCCGCCGCCGCCGCCGCCGGACCTGCCGCCGCCGCCGCCCCCGCCGCCGCCCCCGCCGCCGGACCCGCCGCCGCCGCTCTTGCCGCCGCTCCCGCCGCTCCTGGGGGCGGGGCCCGCGCAGGGCGCCTCTAGTGTATCTGAAGAGAGGATTCAACTTTGGGGGGGGAGCCGCTTTGTCTGTGGACGGCAAATCGTGGAGTTGCGAGTCACGCTCGGGCGGACAGCATCGATGCCGTCGCCGGACACGGCGGCGAGGCACACGGGCGCCGGCGTGGCGCGTCGGCAGGCGCACCACGAGCGGATGCGTGACGAGCGCGCTCGGGAGGCGGCCGCGGGCAACGCGGAGCTTCCGCCGGAGGACGACGCGGTCGAGATGGCGAGCGCCGCCCAGCTGCTGGACAGCGTGCGCAGGGCGACCCTCCATCAAGTGGCCGACCACGGTCGCACGATTCGAGGAGCGGCGGTGCGAGCACTGCGGCGGCGCGGTGCGGCTGCGATGGCAGCGCGAACCCCACGCCGAGACCGCAGCCGTCGAGCCGCTCGCGGTGGGCGCGGCCGCATCGCTAGGCGAGAGCTTCCGGGAGACGTACTGGGCGTGGTACAATCTCTCGGCACGGGCCGCGATCGGCAACGCGGCGTACGCGGCCGGGGCGGCGGCGACAGCCGAGGCCAGCGCGAGCGAGGCGGCAGACGCGCCCCTGCTGGGCGCGGCCGTCGACGAGCTCGCGCTCGACGACGAGACGGTCGCCGAGGCGATCGCGGCGGTAGACGGAGGCGACGGAGTGCCGGGCTGCGGCGATGATGCCGATGAAGACGCGGGCGATGACCGCGGTGCGTCGCAAGAGGTTTGATATTGGAGTGCGAATGTGAGTCGCGTGATAGGGTCGTGTGTGGCTAACCTCGGGATGACGAGCGAAAACTCTGTCTGGCGGGTGTCCTACGATACGCCAAGTCCCTACCTAGCTAGCCCGTCTGCCGCTGTCTGTGCCGCAGGGAAAGGCCCAGAGCGAAGGGGGAAGAACTCTGAGAGAAAGAGGACCGAGCAAAAACAACCGTGGGCGAGGGATGACGAGGGCTTGTGCCTGTGGCGTCGACGGTAAACAAAAAAAGGAACGAGGCAGGCAAATTTGGCGCTAGCGATGACTCGCGGCAAAACTTTGCCGTTCGGTTAATGGCCTTGGCGCCCCTGGCGAACATGACCTGGCGGACGTTCATCGACATCTTTGCCGGTGAGTTCGCTGAGCATCCGAACGGGAAGAAGGCGGTCGTCTGGCTGCGAGAGTGCATCAAAGGACTGAACGAGGAAGACCTCCACCAGATCAACTTTCGGCTGCGGCTCGCGTACAAGCGCGCTCGGCGCGCAGAGGCCGAGCCCGAGACGAGGCATCTGACTCCGAGCTACCTGGAAAACCCCGGGTATACCGGGGTATTTTGCGGGTACACCTGGAAACCCCGGGTAGTTTGCCGGTTTCCTCGGTTTCGCCTCAGATTTTGCCCCAGACCAGCTCTCAGACTCAGGGAAACTCGAGAGTTGCCAGAATGGAGCTCCAAACACCTTCTGGTTTCCCTGGAAATTTCCAGAAACGAAAAGTGGTGGGGACCCTCGTTTCCTTTTTGGTTTCCGGAAACATGTGTGCTGGCCAAGTTGGGGGCAAGAGAGGGAGGAGCCCTAGCCCTGGGGGGTGCGCGTTCGCAGGGAAAGGGTCATAATGATAATATCAACGATATAAAAGAAAGAAAGAAAACGGACAACCCAAGGGAGGAACCGCACAATTTTTTCTTTTAGTTCTGCCAGCGCGCTGCCAATGACTGTGCTGCTGCTGGCTTCGATGCTGCTGTCGTCGCTAAATAATTTTGCCCAAGTGGCCACGCCGCAGACCGTGACGCTCAACAACGGCCTGGTCATGCCCAAGCTCGCATTCGCCGCCAACGTGTGGCCCACAGCGACTTGCCGCAACGCCACTCACCTCGCCCTCGACGCTGGCTTTCGCTTCGTGTGGTCGTCGGCGCTGGTGCACTCGGAGTGCCAGCGGGCGCAGCGCGAGGCGATTTCCGAGCACCCGACGGTTCGGCGCGCCGACCTCTTTTTGGCGGGCACCGTCGATACGCAGGGCTGCGCCACACTCGACGACTGCCGCTCGGCCACGCTGGCCGGGGCGCAGGCGCAATTCCGGATCCTCGGGCCCGAGCCGCTCGAGATGCTCATGCTCGACTATCCGAGTTCGGCCGGCTGTGCCGGCATCACCGGGCAGTGGCAGGCCTTGACCGCCCTGTACCGCGCCGGCAAGGTGCGCTCTGTGGCGGTGAGCAACTTTGCGGCTGCGCAGCTGTCGTGCCTCTTATCTGCGGAGGGGGAGGGCGGCGCGGCGGTGCCGCCCGTGGCGAACCAGATGCGGTTCTACGTCGGCCACACCGGGGTCGACCTCGCACTCAACGCGCGGCACGGCATCGTCGTTCAGGCCTACAGCCCGCTCGGCAACGGCGCCCTCATATACGCATCCGCCGCTCCTGCTGCCACCAAGCTGGAGCCTTCCCTGAGCCTCTCCGCCTTCTACCGTAGGCGCCCTCGCATCGGACCCGCTGCTCGCGGCGATCGGCAGGGCGCACGGCAAGAGCGCGGCGCAGGTGGCGCTGCGCTACATCCTGCAGAAGAACGTGACGGTCGCGACGCAGAGCACGTCGCAGGCCGCAGTGCGCCTCGGCGGCGAGGCTGTGTAGAGGTGCGGAGCCAAGCTCTCGCCGATTGCGATAGGTGCACCTCGCCGAGGATGCCGCCCTCTTCGGCTGGAGCCTCGGTGCGGCGGAGATGGCGAGGCTGGACGTGTACCACCGCCGGGTGGAGAGGCTCGACGCGCTCCACGAGGCGACCGCCGGGGAGGAGGCGCCCGCCGGGGAGGTTGTGCCACCGTCCTGCCCGCCCGGCACCGTGCCGTGGCCGGGCGAGGCGTGCGAACCCCTTCGACGCGCGGAGGCGTCCGCGCGCGCCTTTCTGCGCGCAAACATGTTCCCCTTCGACGCGCCAAACACGGGGACGCTCTTCGACAACTTCTCGGCGAGCACTTCGTCCGGCGTCGCGCAGGCGACCGCCTCGCTCGCCCTCTCTGCGCGCGCGCGGTTCGGCTGGGCGGCGAGCGTGCCACGCCGCCTCTTCGAGGGGTACGTGCTGCCGTATGCAAGTGTGAACGAGGCGCGGACCGACTGGCGGCAGCTGCTCTGGGAGGCGCTCACGCCGCAGCCGTGGGTGGAGGCGCTGCCGAACGCGTCGTCGATCGAGAGCGTGGCGGTCGCTGTGAACCGGAACCTGTGGGGCGCGCTAGGCAACCTGACGGGCCGGCGCGTGGCGACGCTTCCAGCAGCCTACCCTGAGCCCAACACGCTGAGCGTTCTCCATGCAGCCTTGCAGGCGCGAGGCGATCCGCTTCAAGTCGGACCAGACGCCGCTCGTCTACGACCCGCTCTCGACCATCCTGTTTGGCTACGCGTCCTGCACCGGCGTCTCGATCGCCTACGTCGACGCGCTACGCACGCTCGGCGTGCCGGCGCGGCTCGCAGGCACGCCCGCGTGGCACGGCAAGCCAGAGGCTGGCAACCACAACTGGGTGGAGGTGTGGCTCAACGCGACTGCTGGCTGGCGCTTCATCGAGGCGGCGCCCGCCGGCGCGGGCGAGACCTTCTCCGACCCGTGCGACAAGTGGTTCTGCAATAAGGCGCACTTTGGGGAGGGCACGCGCGTGTTCGCCGCGGCGTTCCGGAGGGAGGAGTACGGCGAGGGGCGCGCGGCGACGCACTACCCGATGGCGTGGGACCTCGACAACAAGGGCGTGGTGGGCGTCGACAGGTCCGAGTACTATGCGAGCGTGTGCGGCGCGTGCGGCGGAGTCGAGGGTGCCGCGCTTTATAGTGTTTAGAGACTAGCCGCTCGTGTCGTCACCGCCGGGTCCTTCCTAGGCCGGCCCGTCACAGTTATTGCGGGGTGTCGGTTGTAATCATTAGGGCAGGAAAGAAGCCACGCGGAGGAACGGTTTTTTCTTTTGTTATAGAGATGGAAAAACTTGGATGATAGATCGCTTCCGTGTCTCTCTCTCTGCTCGCTCCTCCAGACTCCGACTCGGCCGAGCGTTCGTTTTGATCTCTGGGTGAGTGGGCGCCCGCCCGCCGCCTCTGAGGGGGTCGGCCCCCCTAGACTGAAAACAAAAACAAAATCGAGAAGCAGTCAAAAACAGCCTGCGAGAGCGGCGCTGCGCGCCGCCTACTTCGTGCGGGTCGTGAGTAACCCCAAACGGCATCCCAAAACGTGTAACAGCCGAGACCATCAGATAGGCGGATGGGCGCACGCACCCGCGCAGCGCCGCAAAGAAGCTGGCGACGGCAATGCTTCATGATGAAGGAGCTCAACCGATTCGAGGACGAGACGACATCGAGGATGTCATGTTGCGCGACGGCGTCATCCATTTCGTCAAGCCACATTGCACATTCATCGTGACCGTCGCCACCCTCGCCTACGTCGCCGCCGTCGCCATCATGGGCCTCGCTGCCGAGACGGTGCTGTTGCATCTGACTCAACTCTCCCACCCCCCCTCTCCTATGCCGACGTGTCCCGTGCTCCCCCGTCCGCCGATGTCTCTGCTGTGCCGCCCGGCGGAGCTCTGCGGCGGGCCCTCCTCGCCGCCTTCGCTGCCGCTGCATCGCTGTCGGCTCGTCATTTCTGTCTACGGTCATTGGGGGCTGCCAACGCTGTTCTCTCTCTCTCTCTCCCGGGTCAGCTCTAACCTGCCGTGTCGGGACGTCGCCACCCCCCCTCTCCGCTGATCTGCATGTGCTGCGATTCTCGCCTTGTCCCAGGAGCCAGGTGCGTGCGTCTACGTAGTGTGGGCCCTGCCCCTGGCCCCCCTGTGTTTTCTGTTTTCTGTTTTTCAAAACGCCCGCCCGCCCGCCACCCCGAGGCGGCTCGGCCCCCCACTCACCCAGAGATCAAAAACGCTCGGCCCTCGTCTTCTCTGCACGGCGATGCCGATACATAGACTCTCAGACACAGCACACACTGATCACTGTGATCTGTTGTGTGGTCGCACACAAGGGAGACAGCACGTACACAGACAGCACACCCCGCCCTCGTCTGTGAACTGAGCTCGGCTTGGCTCAGCAAAGCACGATTGAGCCTGGCCACTTGGCGGCCTGGCCTGGCGGGTACCCCCGCATCTGCTTTGGAGTGAACTGTCCCTGAAGTGCTGCTCGCAGCTGCTGCCGAGAGTCAGCGTCCATCCGAAAGAGGTAGAAGACGGACGCCGCGCGTCGCCCCCTCCCAAAGTGTGACTGGATCGTCGGGTGCGCGGCAGTGACATAGCCCGTGGCAATCGACGAGTAAATCGCGGCTCGCTCCTCGTCGTACCAGAAAAGATGCGCGTCCCTCAGCATCTTGACCGTGACAGACGCGAGCTCCTTGCCCTCAAGGTCGACGAGCCGGACGTATGAGCCGTCAACCTCAAGCCAAGCTTGCTGCTCCTCCTTCAAAGTGCACTCCGCCGACCCCTGAACAAAGAAGAGCTTGTACGAGCCGGTCACGAAGACAGGGAGACGCGAGATCACCTTCAGCTTCTTCTCCTGCGCGGAACGGCAGAGGGGATCTCTCGCATAGCGCATGCCGATGCGGCGGGGCACCACGCGGCGTGCAGTGGCGTGCAGCGCGGAGATAGGTGTCATTCTGGACAGAGGCGCATGGCCGACGGACCGGTGTGAGGGCATCCATCGACAGCACTGCGCACTGCTCCCAGCGAGCACGATCCTGAGGCCAGGGCGCGAGTCGTGAGATTCAACGCAATGTGAGCAAGGCGCGGGCGTGCGGGCGCGGTGAGGAGAGCTCGGGGGGCAGGACGCTAGGCAGGACGCAAGCGACGAGAGCGCGAGGCGCGGCGAGGCTCGCGTCACGCGTGCGAGGCGGCGGGTCGGCGCTGCGAGCGCACGCACACGTGACTTGCGAGGCAGGCGAAGCGTGGCAGGCGGCGAACGCGTTTGCGGCGGCGGCGAGGCGAGGCGATGGGGTCAGTGCGCGAACGAGCCTCCACCCCAACACGCACAGAGAGGCGCCGCAAAAAAATTAATGATGCACCCAAAGAACTCGTTCTGCGTGTGATGGATCCGCCGCGCGATTTCAAAACTGATAACTTAGCGCGTCGCATGTGTGACGTGTTGGTCCGATCCAGCCTTGTTGTGTGGTTACTGGTGTCAAGGCTCACAGACGCCATCATCACATGATCTCCGCGCGGTCCCGACTCATCCCAGACAGAGAAGTACATGGACGGCACAATACATGGACGGCACACCTATCGAAGACTCCTCCCCTCTGCGCGCGCGGCAAGAAATGCGTCGCTCAAGTTGTCATGGTCAGTGTCGCGCGGCCACCATGAAAGTTTGCGCAACCCGGTCAGGAACGCAGCACGCGTGTCCTCGACGGCGGACTCGCTGATGAGCGACAGCCCGTAGACAAGGAAAGCGGCACGGCACCGGCTTCGCGGCCCCCTCAGGCCAAGAATCGGCGCACCGTCAAGGTAGGCGAATCGGCGGCGCGGCGGCGCTGTGGTCGCTGTGGTCCGAACCACTAAGTCCCCGAAGAGATCGAGAGCATCTACTACTGGGGGTGACGCGCTGAGTGCGTCCTCGACCCGACTGAAGAGCAGACAAAGGAAGTGGGCAACACTCTTACTCGCGACGGCATCAGCACCTGTTAGGTTGCGGATGCTTCGCGCGAGCTCCGATTGCGACCACTCTGATTCGATGACGGCGATGAATAGTTGCATCTGAAGATTGCTGCTGTCGGCAAGCGCAACGCTCGATCTTAGCTCCCCCAACCGAGTAGCGCCACCAGTCAGAGCATCGGGCGTTATTAAGTGATTGGTCGGACGCGTGCGCGGGTCAGAGCGAAGCACAGCTCGGAGTGCGCACATTAGAACCGCCTCCGACCAGAGTAGGGATTGGCACTTGCCGCGGGCCTGGGGGTCGACCCAGTCAGAGTCGCACAGCGCGTTCCACACCGCGTCCCGGTTCCACCCGCCGACAATGAGTAACGGCGTGCGGCCGGCTGCCAGCGCCTCCGCGGCGTTGAACGCTGCCAGGGCCGTGTCCGCCTGAACACTCCCGTGGCGGCCGCCGCCCAGAACCATCTTGCAAAGGACCGCCGCGTCAACGGCGCGGTGGTTCCCGCCTCCCTGACCAATGGTCTCGTCTGCCTCCTCGTCGCTCACGGCCCCGTCGACATCGGCGGCGCTCCCGGCGGCAGCCGCCCCCCCCCCCGCGCCGCCCTCACCCCCCTCCCCGCCCACACCCCCCTCCTCTCCGGCGGCGCCACCGCTCAACCACGCGGCCGCCGCGTCAGCGGCGGGGGGCGGTCCATCGGCAATCAGATTATTGACCATCGCCTCGATCCGTTGAAGGCGCGTCGCCTCGGAGGCGGCGAGTATTTCCCTCGTTCGCACCGCGATGGCATTCACCAGCCGTTGCTGCCTGCGGACGTCGGCACCGCGGCGCTCCCCCACCGTGTTTGCTGTAACGCCAGTGTACAAGGAGGTCGGCAAGTTGATGTCACCCTCGGGGCCGATCGATGTGCCTGCGACCATGTAATTGCAGGAGCGGACGTCCAAAGATGACGGGCCGAGGCGCGCAAGCAGAGGCGAAAAGGTCTGCGCCACATCGCCGGAAAAGATCTGAGCGCTGTCGACTTGTGAGCCAAAAAACGCCTCGTGCCTAAAGTAGGCGGGCGACACGGACTCGACCGGCCGCAAGCGAGTGCTGCCCTGCGGGTCGGGGTCCACCGACTCGATGGCCGCCAGCTGATAACGAAGTGTCGCCGTCGCTTCGTACCGGTCGTACACAGCAGCAGCGAGGTCTGCGTGTGCAATTTCCTCTGCTGACAGCGCGCCGGGGCCGACGTCGATGCGGCGCCAGTAAGCAAAGAATGCAGCAACGAGCCGGGCGACGGCATACCCCTTGAGCCCGCCTAGCTCGGGTACGACTCGGCCCGGGCCCCCACCCAGCATTTTGACAACCGTAAAGTCAGCGATGCCCTCCTTGGCGGAGTCGAGCCATTTGCTCGGAGGAAGGTATGGGCCTGCTTGAGGTTTCGCTGTTAGCGCCTTGTGGTACGCGCTGACACCTGCTAAGCGCTGCTCCCAGCCGCTCTTTTGGCCGGCCGCCGTTCCGGCCCCCGGAAACGTCCACTGCAGGACAAACCTGGAACCGGCGACGCGAAGCTCGGACTGATTTGTGGTGTCCAGAGGTTCGCAGCCGTCTGCGAGGTTGTACTGCAGAGCATTCACAGAGTCCTGAGTTACCAGTATTAGCCGAGTGGTTCCGTCGACCGCCAGCTGCATCGGCGAGATGCCCAGAGTGTCGAGCAATTGAGAGCGACTCACCGAGTGAGGTGGAAGCTTCTCTTTGAGGGTGATGCCAACGATGAAGCCGTCGGAGAGAACAGGCTGCGCCTCGACCCAGTCGCCCATTCTGGCGCTCGCCAAGTCGAAATCTCCCAGGTCGCCCTTGGCGATGACCCGTCCGCGAATGCCGGCAGCGGAGCCACGAGGATATAGAGTGTCAATCGCGCTCGGCGGCAGCTCAAGCATTCCATACACGACATTGTCCGGGACCGCGGTCGCCGATGCATCCAGCAGCAGCCCAGCGAGGCCGTCCGCGGTGGTCGAGAGGCTGGCCGCGGGCACCCTTTCCGTCTCAAGTCGCTGACTCAATGTGACTTTCCCCGTATCGACCTTCGCACTCTTTGGCATCGCCTGCACTCAACGAAGGTGCGCGGCGCGCGTCGCTGTTTTCTTTTTCTTTTCGCTCTTTAAAGGCCTTTAAGACAGCATCGGACTAGAAGCAAAGTTTTTCTTCTGGATGGGATGGACTACCCCCGAAGCAGTCTCTCAGCAGCCTTGCAAAGCGAGCCGCGCCGCCTGCGCGTCCACGCCCATTTGCGCACGCGGGACCTATGTGAAGCGAGTTCATCAAGAATGATCCGTCCTGACCTGATGCATTTTGGCCTTTCGGGGACGTGATGACGATCGGCGTGCTGCAAAGAATTTGATGTTGCGCATGTTTCTGTGCTCACAACCAGTGATTACCCAATCCTCTCAAACAACGCGACTCCTCTCATTTGAGGGTTTGATCCGCAGAAGGATCCAGAAGGGGGGCGCAGCCTTCGCGCAAAATCTGGCAGCGGATCCGCGCAGAGCACCCCTGAAGCGGCTGACAAAGGGCCGAAACGGCTGACAAAGGGCCTCAGACCTGGTGTTCAGGGGTGCTCCAGTCTGCTCCAGTCTGCTCCAGTCTGCTCCAGTCTGCGCAGTCTAGCGGAGTCTCTGACGCAGTCTAGCGGGCATCGCGGCGATGGAGGACCACGCGTCTAGACGGGGGAGCTGCCTCTGGTAGCAGCAGCCCGGCACGGGCCGCATCGATTCCATTCACGCTGTCGCCATCACCCGTGAACTTCGCATCCGCACGAGCCGCGGAGTGCATTGGTGACATTGGCCCCACGCTGCTGTCTCAGGACCACGAGGTGTTCGCCGTTACTTGGGCGCGGGCGGAGGGCGGCGCGGAGGAGGAGGAGGGCGGCCCCATCATTGACGTGGGCGGGCGGACCCTCACCGACGGGGCGACCCCGCTGACGCCGCTGGTGTGGGCCTCGCAGCTGGCCTCGCCGGCCGGGGTGCCGCTGCCCGGCTTGCGGGTTGTAAACCGCACGGACCATTACCGCTGCAAGTCGACAGGCGGCATTGCGTGGCAGGCGGCTGTCGCTAGACACGCGGCTTGACGCGGCGAGCGACGCTCAAAAACAAAGGCGCTTCGTTTCCCCGGCCGCCGCGAGGGCGGGGGCGCGTAATGGTAGACGTAGAAAATTATTGCCTCTCGGATCGCGCGATGCGCCACACGCACACCCCGAGACACGCACACAGCTGACCGACATGACCCGATGCTCCCAGTGCAGAGAGGCCTCAGGCAGAGCGCAGAGATAGGCGAGAGAGGAGATGAGAGCGACAAGACTCTGGCATGTTGTGCGAGTATATGGGACAAAAGCGTCGAAAATGTCCCAAAAGCGTGACTCGAGTTTGTTGCAGCCCCACAGCTGGCGCGCGCTGCCAGGAAGCACCGCTCGCGTGTCGGCCGCACTCCCTGGCACCCAGGGAGTGCGGCCGACCGACCAGACCGATTAGGCTCGACGCCGCGCTCGCTGTGGGGCTGCAACAAACTCGCCGCCGAGCGTGCCACCGAAGGCGTCCCGTCGGAGGTGATGGAGTGTGAGACCTGAGGCTGCGGAGGTGACGCCTGAGGTACCGGCCCGTGCACAGCGACTCAGCCGGCGACCGCCACGGGCTCAGACGAGACTTGTCGACTCGTTCCGGCTCAGCTTCACCGTGGTCATCGGGCGTCTGTCGACGTCAGGACCACCCATACAGCTCGCGGGTTTGAGGTCGCAAGAGCCAAGATGGTGGCGTTTGGACATCCCAACCATCACACAAGACAGCCTGTAGGTGATGGCGGGACGGCGCAGTGTTTGTGGCACTCGGCAGTAGGCACCCGCGGCACGGCCCCGCTGTCGGCTCTCGCGGGCTGCAGAACCGGCCCCAGAAGGGGACGTTCCGGGCGAGTGTGGCAGCTCCTTCGCTAGTATGGGCACCCTCTATATCATAGCACTACTGATCCTGGTCATTAGAGCTGCCAGGGATAGCGTCAGGAGCCGGTAGGAGTCAAAACCCCTCATATTTGAGACATCGTGTCCCATATACTCGCACAACATGCCCTCTTAAATAAGTTTACACCTCGTACCGTTCGAGCTCGTCGCCGCTGTCTGCATCCTCCGGCTCGGGCTCGGCCGCCGGCGACGGCATCGGTCCGAGCGCGGCGAGGCGGGCGTCGTCGCGGCACTCGGGCGCGCAGTAGGGCACGCCGAGCGCGGCGAACACCTCTTCCTCGGTGGCCGCCGCGAGCGACGGGCCTGTCCACACGCGCGGCCCGGAGTTGTTGTCGCCGCTGCGCTTGCACTGCGCGAGCCCCTGGTCGGACAGTGTGTAGCCGAGCTCCTTTGCGAGGAGGCGCAAGGAGCGATTGAAATGCGTGCCGCCGGTGAAGTAGATGAGCGCGAAGGGCAGCTGGCACCGGGCGTAGGACTTGATGTCGATGCGGCGCGCCACACCGCCGCTGCCGCCGCCGCCGCCGTCCGCCGCGCCCTTCGGCTGCAGCACGCCCATGTAGGTCTGCGGGCGCTCGGCGCGCCGCGCCTTCCTGCCGTCGCCCTTGCTCTCTGCGGCAACGGCGTAGCCGACATCACCCCGCCGGTGCTTTGCCGGCGGCGGGGCGCTGTGCGCAGCCTTGCGGCCGGGCACCTCGTTGTTCGACCAAGGTACCTGCAGATGGGCGGCGAGGAAGCCGCGCTTCTCCAAGTGCTCGAGCAGCGGCAGCAGCGGCACCGCTCCGCCGCCGTCCTCCTCGGACTCGTCGAGCCACGTCCGATAGCCGCCGCAGCCGCTGTCGCCGCCGCTGTCGCCGCCGCCGCCGCCACACGACGCGCGGACGATGATGACGTCGAGGTCGTGCGAGGACGCGGCGCCGCGGCGGTAGGATCCGCACGGCCCCCACACCTCAACGGCGTTCTCCCCGTACACGGCAGCACACGCGCGCTTGAGCAGCGCGACGCACGCCTCCGCCTCCGCCCGCGGTATGCGCTGCGCGATGTCGTCGTGGAAGTGCAAGCAAACGCGAGCCGCCTCGGAGTTCTTGAGCACGCCCATCACAGCGCCCGCCGCCGCACCGCCGCCGCCGCCGCCGCCGCCGCCGCCGCTGCTGCGCTCCCACGCCTGGTAGTCGCGGCGATACTGCTCTTGCAATGAGGCGAGGCCCGTCGCGCCCGCCTTCCACAGCCGCTGGGCCAAGCCGCGGCCGACCCACTTAACGGTAATCAACTCCGCCACCGCCTCCCATTGCCTTGCGTGCGGCGAGCGCAGCTTTTCGCTGAGCCTGGGGAAGCTGCCGCCACCTCCGCCGCCGCCGCCGCCACCGCCGTCGCTGCCACCCTCTCCATCCTCGCCGCCGGCGACAGCAGCCTCCGCAGCGTCCGTCCCACCGAGCGAGTCGAGGATCTCGTTGATGTGCGCCTCCATTCCCGAGCCCGACTTGATGGCGTACCCGCCCCGCCTCGCCATCTCCTCGCCACTCGTCACAGCCACGAGGGACCGCTCGACTGCGCGCGCCGCGTTCTCGTAGGCAAGCGCGTGATACTCCAGTGTCTTGCCCTCCTCCTCCACCCTGATGAAGCCGGCCATCCGCCACAAAGGCTCAGCTACCCGCGCATTCCACGCTCTCACCCGCGCGGCGGCGGTGACGGCGGCGGAGGCGACGGCAGGGTCGGCCGCGGCGTTGGGGGCAGCGGCGGCGCGGAAGCAGCCGAAACTGCGCGCCCGCTCCCGAGCGGCGGCCTGCCTCTCACTGTCCGGCCCTTCCCACGGCATCAGCCGAGGAATTCGCCGCGCTGAGGTGTCGTCCCGACCCCGCAGCACCCACTCGAGCCCGGCGCAATTCCGGAACTCTGTGAGCCGCGTAAAGCCGCCTGGCCACAGCCGAGAATCCGGCGCGCCCGAGGCTGCCGGGACCCAGCGATGCTCCCTGCCGTCGATAATTGCCACCTCGTTCGGGTCGTCGCTGCCGCCGCCACTGCCGCCCTCGCGACCCGAGTCTACGGCTGCTGCCGGCGGGTCCGCTGGATGCGCGACCGCCGGACGCGGGTCCGGCAGAAAAGGCGGAGAACTGGCAGGCGAGGCGGGCGAGGGGGGCTCGCGGCGCTCCACCTACGGACGTGCGGTGGACGGTCACGGACGTGGACGGCAGCTGCCCCGCCCTCGGCCAGAGCCGCAACCGCGTCGGGGTGCAGGTGCTTGCGGAGCACGCCAGTCCGCGTGCCGTCGGCCGAGAGGACCTTGGAGCACTGCCCGACCCACTCCTGCGTGACGAGGCGCGGCCACTCGTCCCGCGGGATGGTCTTCAGGGACAGCAGCTCCTCGGCGCGGCGATGACACTCGAGTGTAACGTGCGTCGCCTCCTGGACGCCACCCACCACCTCTCCACCGCCGCGCCGCACCACCCCCTCCTGCACCTGCTTGCACAGCCGCGTCGCCACCAGCAGCCGCACGCCACGAAAAATTGTCTGCCTCGTGCGCGGCTCCTCCGAGCACCACTCCGCCTCCGCCGCCTGTGCCTCCGCCGCCTCCGCCTCCGCCTCCACCTCCGCCTCCGCCTCCGCCGCCCCTGCGGGCTCCGTTTCCACCACCGCCGCATGGCCGCCGTCTCTCGACGAGATAGCGAGCGCTCCGCTTCGATGCGGCTCCGCGGAAGGCGCAGCGGAGGATCCGGCGGGAGCGGCATTTTTGTCGCCCACGGGGAGGAGGCGCAAGGACCACCCGCACCAGCCATTGAGCTTCTTGTCCTGGACACCCGCGCGTCCCGCCTCGGCGTGCGGGACGCTGACGAAGAGGAGCGGCGCGTCAGGCGCCTCGCCTCTCAGGCTGAACGGCGCGTTGCCCGCGCACGGCACGACGAGGGTCCGCCGGTCGCGCTCGAGCTTGGCGCCGTTGAGCCAGGTGTCGTTGAGGGCGGATAGGTGCGTCGCGTAGACGCTGCCGTCATCCACTCGCTCCAGTCTGATGTGGTGCTTGGAGAGGTGCGGGTTGTGCGGCGCTGTGACGTCGCCGTCCTTGCCAATCACAATAGTTGGGCTGCAGAGTGGGACGGGACGGCGGCCACACAGGGAGTTATGCGGCACGAGTGAGCCCCAGTGCTCGCGGTCGCGCTTTGGCATTGAAGAGGATGGTAAGGGAGCACGCCGTCTGGGGAGGCGCCTCACGGGCCACGGCAGAAAGCCGAACCTTGGCTGACTGCGAGCGACGCGTCCCGCTTATCCAACTGAAAGGCCTCGGGGGGCGCCCGGGTTGCAACTTATTGCTGGGTATGGTAGGTATTCCCAAAGGGTCGTATAGTCCTGACCGCCCAAGACTAGCCCTCGACAGGGGTGGGGGGGGTATGGTCCCTCGGCCCCTCCCTCTACTGGTCTGCCGCCCCGCCGAGCCCGCCCGCACGCAGCGCCATGAGGTAGGAGCACGCGCCCGTGTCGCGGAGCTGGCTGCTGCAGCTGCTCCACGCTCTCGGCTGCCCCGGGGGCACCATCGCGGACGAGCCCGAGGAACACTCCCTCGTCGCCGAGTTCGGGATGTACTACAAGTCCCCCGAGATTGCGCCGCTGGCGCAGCCGGCCAACCCGCTCGAGGCGACCAGCCGAGCGGGGGCACCCACCGGAGGGGCACCCGCATGCGCCATGCCGATGGAGGACCTCGCCAGTGCGGTGGCCCGCGGGGCGGCCGGCGCGGCGGCCATCGGAGCCGCCCGCGCGGGGACGGCCAGCGCGGCGCCTGCTGGAGCTGGTGCGGGTGCGGCGACCGGCGCGGGTGCCGCGCCCGCCGCTCGCCAGGCGATTGCCAACTTCGCCGCCGCTCGGTGCTGTGGAAGACGGGGTATGGTGGGCGTGGGGGGTGGGGCGGGTTTTGGGTCCCGGTGGCTGGGTCTGCGCAGCAGGCGGGGGGTATGGTCTCGAGGTGGGTTGCGTGATGCTACCATACCCCGCAAAAAGTCCGAACCCTGCGCCGCACGCTGCCGCACAACATAAACCGCGATTCCACCTGCCCCTGCCGTGTGAAACCCAGTGTACCCACACTGCCCTGCCCGGCCCAGCCCACAATGCCCAGCTGCGAATAACTGCCCGCTCGCGAGGTCTCGGAGAAACTTGGGATACACGCATATATGAGGCGAGCCCGCCGGTAACTGTTTTGAGAATCTGTTAACAGAAGAAACGCACAGAGAGGCTAAAGAATTTTACAACAAAACTCCCTCGCACGGCTAAAGAAAACGATCACCCGTCCGTCCTCCCATCCCTCCCTTGGGGTCTGTTGATAAACATTACAAGACTCCCTCGAGTGCGTCACGGATGGCCGCCTGTGCCACCATGCGCTTCGTGCCTTCGAGCAGGCAGCGGCGCGCATACCGCAAGCGCTCGGCCGTGTCGAGCGTGCCACAGGCGAGGGCGCGCTGCGTGGCGGTGAGCGAAGCGCACGCGGCGAAGGAGAGCAGCAGCAGCTCGGCAGATTCCTCGTCCGGCACGCCCCATAGCGCATGGAGCCGCTCGAGCGAGGCGGCTGGGGCTGCGTCCAGATCCGTCACGCAGAGCTCCTCGCGCATCCGGGCGCACTCCTGCTCCAGCCACGAGCCCGGGTGCGTACCGCGTCCCGTCGGGACCACCATCCCGCTCAGCGTCCCTACCTCGTCGCTGAGGAAGGAGCCGGGGATTCTGACAGGAAGAGGCGTCGATCTGAGCTTCCGCCGGATGGTATCGTGCTGCTCGGCTGTGGAGCGGAGTTCGGCGACGAGCTTTCGGATGTCGATGTCCGGCTCGGCGCGGCCGTCAAACGCCGGCCTCGCATGCGCAGTGAAGCAGCGATCGTGCTCGATCTGGCTTGCGTGAATTCTTCCCACCGAAACGACCTCGATCAAGGCGCCCACCTCTTGCCGCCGCGTCTCGCGCACGTTCAGCAGCGTGGACACGCCAGCGCAATGCGGCGTGGTGGGAAGAACGCCGACGCAAGCAAACTGCATCTCGTTCAGCGCTGCCAGATCATCCTCCCTCTCGATGAGTATCCGCCTTGACTCGCCGGGCAGCAAAACCCCGCACGCGTCGACCGGCAAGTGGATTAGCGGCAATGACAGGGGCTGAGCATTGAACCAAAGCGACGCACCCATGAAAGCAGACGGTGCGGGATTGCTGGAGGCGGAGCAGTCTGCTCTAGCCTCACACGCACGGCGCACCGGCTGTCTGTGCGAAAAAGCGATCCAAAGGGCCATCACGAAAGGACGTCTCACAGCTTCGAAGAGCGATCTCGAGAAGAATTTGCTCTGCGCCAAGAGGCCGCGGGGGGGGGTAGGCTGCATGCATGTTTCCTCGCCCACCCCGTCTCGTTTCCTTTCCGTCCGTGTTTCTCTACAGCAACCTCTCGTTTCCTCTTTAGTTTCCCGGGGAAACTCCGTGGAAATCAGCTGGTTTGTTTGGGCCCCAAATCAGCCAAATCGGCAAAATACCGGGGTATTTTGCGGGTACACCTGGAAACCCCGGGTATACCTGGAAAATACCCGGGTAGTTTGCCGGTTTCCTCGGTTTCGCCTCAGATTTTGCCCGGAGACCAGCTCTCAGACTCATCGCCACATTTAGCCCAAAAACTGGAAGTCGCGGCTGCCTACCGGGGGCCGCGAAACGGCAACAGCTCCACCGGACCGCATCTCGATCGGCGTGGCGCGACGAAACGGCGCGCAGCTCGATGAAGACCGAGACGGCGCCGCTCCGAGCGGGCAAGAAGAAGGGGCCGCAGCCCTCGTGCGCCAGCCGCAGCGCAAAGCGTTTCAAAAACAAGCTGCTGGCCGCATCTGATGCAGTGGGCAACTTCATAGTGGGCAACCTGATCATGGCCGTCTCGAAGGGCTGGGCCGACGTGGTCGCTATCTACCTCCTCGGCATGGGGCCCAAGTGGTATTGCGAGTACACTGGCTCTGAGTGCGCGCCCATGGTGCGTCTCGTGGCACCACCTGCACCCACACCAAACAAACGCCGTCCGTGCGGCGTTACTACACTTGATTCGGAAGTGCGACGCACCTACCGCGGCCATGGTCTTGCATTAGTGGCGCCGGATGATGCCCCGAGACCCGTCTGACGACACCCGCGGCCCCGCCCGCCCGCATGTTCTCACCCCCAACCCTCCCGTTTACCCTCTCCCTCCCTTCAGCGTGACCCGCGATCCTCTGCTCTCGTACTCTCTCTGCCGCGCCCCCCCCGCGGCCGCTCCTCATGCACCGTGGTCCTTCACAGGCACCCAGCTGGAAGTGGGCGCTCTACACGCTTGCGATGGTGCCCGTCATGGGGTGCGTGAGCACCACGGCGTTCAGCGACCCCACAGCTACGTAACCTTCGAATCACCCTGCCTCAGGCTGGTGAAGCACCTCGCGGAGGATCACATCGAGAAGCGCGAGGAGCGGGGGCTAAAGCCGATGCGCGGCACCAATCTCGTTCCCTCCATCTCAAACATGATCATCGGCTGGAGCGCCGCCAACGCAGCGGGGCAGCTCATGACGGAGATGCAGGCGGGCGGACATGCGGTGCTGCAGAGCGCGTGCTGCGGCCAGGCGCGGGGCTTTACGCGTCGAGCTGCGAGTAGGAAGCCCGAGGCTGCCAGAATGACGAGTATGCGCCCTGCCTCGGCTTCAACGTGGTGTATTTGCTGGCGTGGGTGGCTGCCGCGGCGCTTTTCATCGCCGCCGTCAAGCCGTACGTGGAGGAGATTGAGTGGGGCGACACGGCGCGGATGCTGTCATGGGATTGCCCGAGATTAACATGAGATCGACATGGGAATGCATAAGGCGACCGCGCGAGGTGTGACCGAGAGTCCCGCGATGCAGGCGCTGATTGATTGGCTCGAGGACTACAGCGAGGACATGCTAGCGATGTTGGTGCGCGCCTTCACAGTCACCGTGATGTGCCTGGCCATGCGGGTGTTGTCAGAGTACATCTACGACGACGTGGGCGAACACGCGATATTTCGCTTCAACATCCTCTTTGCCGGCTTCATGACACTGGTGGGCTCTGTGATCAGCGTCTCGCTCGAGAAGATGGAGCTCAATCTGATGCCAGCGCAGGGCCCGCCGCACGTCTTAACACCCCTTTGTATGCCCGTCCTGCGTCGACGCCTCGGCGACACACTGTCCCTAGGCAAGCCGCGCGGGATCGCCTCCACGGCGATCGAGCTCTCCAACCTGACCCAGAGCATACTCTCATGGATTGCGGGCAGCGCGTCTGGCAACTGCCGCAGCCTTATCTTCCCCGTCTTCGCAGCTACGCAGCTCTCGCCCGGCGTCTTCGCGACCTGCCTTGGCCTGACGGTGCTCTTCTGCATCATCGCCGCTGTCGGTCTCGCCCTCACCGCCCACAAGGGCGAGGCGCGTGACGACGACCGTGCGACAGTCGAGCGCTACTACATCACAAACCTGATCGGATTCTTTGTCGGCTGGTGCGCTCCAGTCCAGCCTGCAGCCCACTGTGCCGCCAGCCCCGTGCCTTCAGCCCCCTCAGTGTCTCTGCCAGCGTCTCCCGTACTTTCCGCCCCCAATCTCATCCGCCCACGCACCTCGGAGGCCGTGGGCCCCGGCGTCGCCGTAACCTGGGCGCGCACGCGTGCCGCGCGCGCGCCTTGCGAGTAGGTGCTTTGTCATCATCACGCAGATGGGTGTGGCGATGCTTGAGAAGGCGATCGAGCCGCAGCTCCAGAGCACGCGCGATGGCATGGGCGACGCGGGCGTGTTTGGCTTCAAGTTCTCGTCGCTAATCAGCTTCGATTGGCTGCTCGCCCTCGTCCTGATGCCGCTGCTGACCTACATCTTCTTCCAGCTCTGCTTCGTCCTCACCGACTTTTACGGCAAGCTGGCCGGCATGGCGGACGACGAGATTGACGACATTATGGACGCGCCGACGGATGACCTCTTTGGCGACCCAAAGATGGTGGCCGCGAGGAGAATCGCCGCTCGCGCGTTGCAACGCTCGGTGCGGAAGAAGCGCAGCAGCTCAAAGTCGAGCGGCGGCTCTGATATCGAGGAGGCGCCCTCCGATGCCTTCGCCGACGCCTTCAAACAGATCTTCAAGGCGTGACGGCGACGGCGAGGACCGCGCACCTTCCGCTGGCAGGACGGCCTGGCCTGTGGTTACGAGAGTAGGCTCGAGCCCATTCTGCTTCGGCCCTCCGAGATTCCCACACTGCATAGAGCTCTACGCGACGCCAAGGATGCTATTACGGAGAGGTGGAGACCCCGCGGCGGGGTGGGGTAGATTTAAGGGCGCACTGACGCCAACGTGACATGAGCGTTTAAGATAGGGACCCCTATTTCCCTCTGTTTCTTGATAACAAGATTGTCTCCGATAAGACTCTGAGAGAGCGAAAAGTTCAAAATTCTCTTTTGCGGCATGTGGAAAATGGCGGACTGGCATGGACCATGGTGTACCTGTGCACTGCGGGCGGTAGGTAGGTAGGCGTGTTTTTCTACCGGACGCGGGGGAGGCTGCCTCGGGTCAGCCTCGCCCGATACCTCCGCCGCTGCGCCGCCGGTGCCGACGGTGACGCAGTTAGGCTCCGGGCTCGCAGCAGCTTTGGGGAGGGTCAGGCATTGGTGCGGCCACGAGCGAGTAGCGCGCGCGGGAGAAGCGCGGCTAAACAGGCCGTGCCAACCCACGAGCGGGTTCGGCAGGGGCTGGCCAGGCAGCAGACGGAAAAATTCCGACCCCGCGTAGGGCTGGAATCCAGCGCGTTCTCTTACACGAGGGATGCACATGGCCTCGCTCTACGCGCTCCTGCTGCTTCTTTGCTCGCCTGCCGCCGCCTTCCGGCTGCACTCGTTCGGCCGCGCGACATCGACGCCTTGGCAGCGTCGCTCTGCCACACCGGCGCTTCGAAATGAAGCGGAGCCTCTGTCGTGGAAGGAGCAGATTGAGCGGCTGCTGTCGCCAGAGACACCGGCGGAGGACCGCGGCATCCTCGCCCGCGACCTGCTCGCACGCGGCGCCGAGATCGCCACCGAAGTCTCTAGCGGCCGAGTCGACTCGCTGCTCACCGAGTCGGCGGCGCGCGACCTGGACAGCGTGCGGAGGCAGGGGTCTGATCTGCTGCAGCAGGTGCCCTCGCTGCTCGAGGGGGACGGCCCTGAGGCGCTGCAGCGCGCCGCCACCGACGCCGCGGGCGCTGCGCTCGAGCACGGCCCCGGCGCAGTCGCGTCCCTCCTCGCCGAGCCTGGCCGTGCGGCGGCGCTTGCGGAGGAGGCTGCGGAGAAGCCGGCGTACCGGGTGGTGAGGGAGGAGGAGGGGTTCGCGGTGCGTGAGTACGCCTCGCACGGCGTCGTCGCCGTCGACATGGGCCTCTCCCCCGGCGCCCACCGAGACGTAGCCGAGATGCGGCGAGGCGCGAGCGAGGCGTGACGGCCTGTGGAGAGGCGCTGTTCCCTCTCCGTCTCTCTCTTCACACCTCTCTCTTCACACCTCACCCTCTCTTCACACCTCTCTCTTCACACCTCACCCTCTCCTCACACCCCAGGCGCCGACCTCGCCGCGCAAGTCCGCGAGGGCGGCTCCGCCTTCTCGGCCCTCACCGCCTACCTGCTCGGCGCGAATGGGCGCGCCGAGCTGCTCGGCGGGAGCGCGCCAGCACGCATCGACGTCGCTGCGGGCCCAGACGGGTCCGGCTCGGACGCGTCCGACTCAGACCGGGCGGGCTCCAAGCTCAGCTTCGCCCTTCCGCTCAAGTATTCCGCCGCCACCGCGCCGCCGCCGACCGCGACCTCGCTCCGGCTAGAGCAGGCGCCGCTGCAGCTGCTCGCGGTGGCGGACTTCCCGGGCGTGGCGACGGCGCAGGAGGTGGAGCGGCAGCGGCAGGCGCTGCTCGGCCGCCTCTCTTCCGCCGGCGTGAGCCTGGCGGACGAGGCCCGGCGCGGTGCTTTCTCGGTCCGCGGAAGACGAGATCACCGACGCCCGCGACGAGTCCGCAACGTTTCCGCGACGGCTGCCGTAGGTGCTGCAGTACGACGCGCCGCTCACCCCTCCGTGGCTGCGGCGCAACGCGCTGGCCGTGCTCGTCGAGGCGCTGCCAGAGGCGGAGGGCGGCGCGGAGGTGGAGGGCGGCACAACGCCAGAGGCGGGCGGGGCGGAGGCGCTGGGAGAGACTGACGATACGGCGGAGGCGGAGGCGGAGGAGGGAGCGGGGCAGGCAGCGGGGCAGGCGGAGTGGGAGGCAGCGAGGCGGGCGGAGTGGGAGGCCGCAAGGCAGGAGGCGGGGCAGGCCGCAAGGCAGGAGGCGGCGGAGAGCGCGGGCGACGACGCAGCAGTTCCGTCGAGCGCCGACACGACCGCGGCGCAGCTCCGCGACCTCGGCGATGACGAAGCGCCTTCCGACGTCGACTAGGGCGTCCGTGGCCGACGCCGACCGCCCGATTTGGCCAGCACCGCGCCCTCAGCGGGCGAGGCTCGTCCCGGATCCATGAACGGGGCTCCGGCTCTAGTCAGTACGTAGTCGAGGCTCGAGCATCGAGCACATATGACGAAAGGCGCCGACCCGTGTGAGTCCCATGGTCGGGGTGGGAGCGGTGTAAATTGGATGTGCATGTTGCAAATAAGAGACCCTATAAAATGAACACGCGCTTCGCCGGGGCCCTCGCGCCACAGTGACCCACAGGAGCAGGCCGGTGGCGGCGCGTCAGGCCCCCCACGCGTGTTCCATGCACTGTAACGTATACTCAAAAGTAGTCCTCCGGTGCATCCTCGTAGCGCACTGCCACTGGAGACGCTGCTTGGGGTGATGACGTCGGGCCGTTCGCAGCTGCCGGCTCATCACCCCTCCCGGCGCTTGCGCCATCATCGTCGCGCGGCTGTCCACTGCCCTTCCCTTCTGCAGCAGGCCGTCCGCGAGCAGGCCTGTCGCTCGCCAAGACTCTCGCGGCCCGCAGCCTCTCTTGCATCCCGCGTACCTCCGTCTGCGCCCGCAGGCGCTCACGCGCCACGTTTTGGTCCCGCGACTTTGCGAGCGAGACCACAAAGGCGCGGACGGTGGACAGCATGGCGACGTGGTCCGACGCTGTCTGCGACGGGTGTGCGTGCCCGAGGTACTCAGCAGCGCGGCGCAACTGCTCCTGCGTGTCCGAAAAGTGCTCCTCGACTGTATTGCACTCGCTCTGCACCTCGGCCACAAAGGCGTCGAGCAGGAAACGAGCGTAGAGACCGTCGATATGGCCTTTGGTGACACCTGTGCCAGGCGCATGCGGCTGCTCTACCGACTGCCGCTCCACCTCCCGCCAAGCGCGGGGCAGATTCCCGACGCTCGCTCGCAGCACCCGCCACGCACGTATGTTGAGCGAATAGGCGGCCGTGGACCCGGCCAGCTTGCTATCGAGCGGCTGCAGGAGGGGCGTGCGGAGCAGTCCGAGAAGATCGAGTCTCCTCAGCAGCGCTACTACGTCGCCAGCGTTCGCCGCCGATCGCCGCACGACGGACGCGTCGCCCAGCCGGACTGTCCCAGGTGTGGAGCGTCTCACGCAGCTGAGCGCGCCAGGGCACGACTCCACGGCGTCGGGAGGCGGCTGCTCGTCGCTGATCATCTCGGTGACGTGCGGCGAGGTGGGGCAGCTGAGTTGCGAGGAGCGGGTCGAGTTTGTGCTGCGCACGCTCGCAGGGCTCGCCTGCGCGCACGCTTCCTCGACAGCAGCAGGCGCGGCAGGAGACCGAGCGGGCGAGCTCGCGAGATCGGTCGCGGCGCGTCTGCCCGATATGCGCGCCTCTGCCACCACCCGCCACGGCTCGCTCAGCTCCGGCCCCGCGCCGGGGAGCCTCGGTGGGGCGCTCGCAGCCGGGCCACTTTCAGCCGTCTCCCACCCAAAGGAGTCCTCGACAACCGCGTACACGGTGAAGGACGTCGCGATAGGCCGCCGAATGGCAATGAGCACGTGGTGCTCCTGCCCAGCCGCCTCTGACACCAGGCAGCCAGCTGCCAGGGCTGGCTGTCCGTCGGCTCCCACCCCACGCTTCACCTGCTCCGCCCTCGGGGCGCGCTGCTTCTTGCCCCATGAGTGGAAGTTGGGCTCCTGTCTCCAGCCGGGCAAGAGCACCCACCACACGGAGGCCACCTCGTCTGTGGCTACCGAAAGGAGGAGGCGGCTCTGGTCATAGGCACGCAACTGAGGGTAGCCCTTCGCCAAGGCTGGCGCCGCCGGGCACGGCGGGAGCAGGGCCAGCTCGGCCTTTGCCAGGACGAGCGTGGCCTTGATGTGCGCAATCTGGTCATCGATCGATCTGATCCAATCCTTCGCACCGCCACTGCCCGTGTCGGTGTGAAAGCTGGCGGTCCCAGAGAGCTCCGTCGATAGCAGGTCAATGGCGTCGCCACCCTCGCCATCGGGCAGTGCCTCCGAGGCCTTGCGCTGCATGAGCTCCGCGACGAAGTTCATCAGTGAATACTGCGGATCGACGGAGGACTTGACGGCAGAGAGCGACGGGAGGACGTCGAGGCGGAAGCCGCGCGCATTGCCGCGAGCTGTGCCTCCATTGAGGACGTTCCCGACCTGTAGGCAGAGTTGAAGGCACCGGCGTAGCATTGGCGACTGGAGGACCTGCTCCGCCGCGGTCCGCAAGCTGTCCACGTTCGCGCGGACGGCCAGAGCCAGCTGTTGGAAGAGCGCCATCAGGGAGAGCACCTTGAGCTTGCGATCGAGGTGGTCAATCTCGGACATGCGCACCGCAAAACGCTCCGCCTCCGAGAGGCTGCTCTCGACCGAAGGATTCTCCGCCAGCTCCGCGCGCAGCACAGCGGCCGCAGCGGCCTCGTCGGCCGTCGGAGCGATACCACTCAGGGCGACGATGTCTTCCAAGGCGAGCAGGCCCTGCGCGTTGAAGGAGGCGACGGCGTCCGAGAGCTCCTGCGCCCCCGCTGCCAGCCCCGCGATCACAATCTCGATGTTCTGCTTGCGTTTGGTCGTCAGGATCTCGACGCAGGCAGACGAACCGCTCATAGCCGCAGAGCGCGGCGTGATCGCCCTCGCCTCTCGATACTCAAACCAGTGGCACAGGCGCTCGAGGGGCTCCGCGCCGAGTGGGACCTCGTCGAGCGACGCCCAGAGTGAGGCCGTGCTGATGCTGCCGGGGGCAATCTTCTTCCAATGAAGAGGCTTGAGCTTGAGCTGGGCTGCGGTAGGCTCGGTCTCGAGGGATGAGCAGCGGGAGGGGGGCGGCGGCGGCGGCGGCGGCGGCGGCGGCGGCGGCGGTGGCGGCGGCGGCGGCGGAGCGATCGCCGAAAGCGGTGGCGGCTGGAGAGAAGCAGCCTTTATAGACGCCGGTGCTAGCGGTGGCGGATGCAACGGCGGCGGCTGTGCCACGGGCGGTGGGAGCAGGGCATGCTGTGTAGCTGGCACGGGCGGTTCAGGCGCGGTGACAGGGATGCCGAGAACGGTGTTGCCACTGCATGGATCCGCCGCGGCCGCGGACGGTCGCGAGTCATCCTGGTTCTCCGCACGTGCGGGAGGATCGTTCCCGTGCCGAGGCGCTGACGAGGGCTCGTCCACATTGTATGGCTGCACTCGCTCGCCGGCAGCAGCACCAAGCGCTTGGAGCTCAAGAGCGAGGCTGCGGGCGTTCCCCAGGATCGCATCGCCATCGCAGCTCACAAGGTCGAGAACCTCGCCGGCATGCCCGGCGAGCAGCCGCTGCGACCGTCCAAGCGCCGCGCGACCGGCTACCGCAGGCGTGCTGCCATTCTCAGACTCAAAGCGCCGCGTGTGCAGCTGCTGCCGCAGTGTAGCGAGGAGCGCAATCTCCGCAGTGAGCTCCGCGACAGTGAGCCCATCGATGACGTCTCCGTTTGCTGAAGCCCGTGTCTGTGCCCTCCGCGTTGACATTTGTCTGTGCCCTCCGCGTCTTGGTGTCCACCTCTGAGTGCTGCTCATAGCGCAAACAGGTCCTCCGCAGGACGGACGCACGCACGCCTCGGAACCGGAACTTGAGGAAGTGAATGCAAAGTCTCCAAACGGGCGAGATCGCACGCATTCACACACAACACGTACACGTACACTCGCGCATGCTGACGTCGCTAATGGCTGTCCGTCCTCGACTCTGCTCTCTGGTGAGTCTCTGCCTCTCTGGGTCCGTGTGTCGTGTGTGTGACTGTGTGACACTCAGCGGGGCCCGGTTTGTTTTTTGTGTGAACCAGCGCGCAGCGCCATAGGCACGACGTATTTTCTTCTCAACAACGGGTCTGTGAAACGCATGCGCGTGACAGCTCTGACTCACTCGTCACAATATCAGTGCAACGCCGGGGCCCGCGACCGCCTGCTGGGGCGCTCGGAAGCCGTTCCGACACTTCGACAAAGTGGGCGCGACGCGCGCTTACACCCCTCGGCACATAGTGTGGGGGGGGCAGCGCCTGCGGGTCACACTCGAGCGACTCGGGCGGCAGCGGCGGGGGGAGCTTCGCGGAGAGCGCGCCGTAGAGCGGTCGCGGTGCGAACAAGCGCGAGCTGAGCCTACGGGACATGCGCCTACTTACCGGTATCGCCCGCGAGCAAGCGGATGGGCTCGCGATGGGGTCACGCGCCAGCCGAGGACGGCGGCAACGAGCATGGCGGTGACAACGGACGAGGTGGTGGAGAAGAGGCCCGCCATCACCGCGAAAGCCGTCATTGGGCTGTGCGTCACGCCCGCAAAGTATGCGGTCGCTGAGAGGACGGCGACAAGAGGCTCGTGCGCGGTGAGCACATGCTCACTTCCGAGGTGCCACGGGTAGATGACGTTGCGGCAGAGGAACGTCCAAAGCCGATGCCAACGGCGATGGTGGGCGCAAAGATGCCGCGCTCACTCACCGAGAGTTATGCCGCGCCAAAGATAAGAGTTATGCGGCGGCGCCTCGTCGCGGCGGAGCAGACACAGATGGCAGCGCCGAGCACACCGACCGCCCACAGAGCGCTGCCGAGGCCGAAGGCGGCTGCGGCCCACTCCAGCCGGGCAGCCGCGTCGACGCAGCGGGCCGGTACTGCGACGTGCTGCTCCGTGGATGCTGCTCGCGCGAGAGCGTGGGCGATGAGAAACGACTGGGCGGGCGCCCCGTGCCGAGCGGAGCGGAGGTGCCTACGAGCAGCATTCGTGTCGGCAGCGTACAGAATGAGGAGGGGGGTGGGCGGAGACCGGAGAGCGATGATAGGAACCAGAACGCGGCGCTGGCGGCGGCGCCGCGTTGGGAGAGGGTCGACCAAGCCCCGAGGCAGGCGTAGAGCTGAGAGCGATCGTCGAGCGCATGCACCTTGCACTGGCGGGTGAGGGAGAGTGCGTTCAGCCCGTCTTGGTCCGAGCTGAAGAGCTCACCTGTTGGCAACGCCGGCGAATGGACGTGAGGAGACGCCTGCCACAGCCCCCGTCCTGGATGGTCCTCCTGTGAGAAGGGGCTCGCACTGGCGGATGCCCATCTCGCCAGACAGCGCGCGCTGCAGCGCCGGTGCTGCAGCTGGACGGCCGTGTTGAGGTGCGTCGCTATCCGGTCGCCCCAGGCGTTGGAGGGCGAGCCGAGGGCAAAGGGGCCACGCAGCCATCGTGCGACCTGGAGGGTGGGCCGCTCGGCGGGCACCACCACCTCCACCTGTGCGCGGGTGGGTGTGGAGGTGGGTGAGAGATGGAGAGAGAGAGCAGGGACGAGGGAGCGGCAGGAGTGCGCGAGTGAAGAGGGAGTGGGTGGTGTCGGTGCTTGGTGATTGGTGATTGAAGACACCCGCGGGTCGCACCGCCCGCTCCGCGGCCACGCCACCTCCATCACTCCGCCCGCCACGCCGCTGAGGAATGCACGCAAACGGCGGGTGGCCATTATGTCCGTGTCGAGCACGAGGAGCCGCTCGACCCAGTCGAACTCCGCGGGCACCATGTCGAAGATGCGCGTCTTGAGGCTGACGTACTCCTGCTGGCGTCTGGGCTGGTGGCGGCGGGATGATACGGTGGTGAGGCGGACAACAGTGGTCCGATTGGCCGAAAATGTACTCTCCGCGACGGCTCTTCTGGCGGCGGTCTCGTCGGTCGAAAAGATGAGAACGAGCCCGTCCCACCGGCCATTGACGCGGAGGTTGAAGAGCCAGAGCGGCAGCAGAGACTGCGTGTAAAACAGGCCAGCAGCGACGGTGGCGACGGCGTCGATTGCCGTGGCAGGCATCGCGGGGAAATGAGTCTCGCCTTGGACTGCCACAGCACGAATTCCCGGAGGAGGACCAGACCGTTTTGAGTAACCGGGCACGCGCCGGTGGCATCTCTTTCCACCCAAGAAGCCCGTTTGGAGGGATGGGCGGCAGTGTGCGGGCGGTGAGTGCTAGTCGTAGTCCTCTCATCAAAATTTAGAACGAAACGCCCCTCGCTCCCTTCTTCCCTCTTCTAGCTGAGGGGCTCGCTAAACGCTCGCCGAGCTCCATGCTGTGCAACACCACCTCCTCACTAATCGTCAGGGGCGCGGAGAGCGCAGTGCACTACGGTGAGGCTGCGCAGCGGGGGCTCACCCCCTGCACCGCGCTCTCAGCGGCGCAGGGGAGGGCGGTCGGTGGCGGCGGCGGCGAGGCGCGAGGCGGTGGCGGCGGTGGTGCGGGCGGCGGGATGACAGGGGAGGCGGCGGGATTGACAGGGGAGGCGGCGGCCACGAGCGGAGCGGCGCGAGAAGGGGGGGGGGCGGCGGCGAGGCGCCGGTGAGCGAGGCGCCCGCGCCATCAGAGGGACGCGCCGCTGCGAGATGGAGGGCGGCGGTGACGGAGGCGAGGCGCGAGGCGGCGGCGGCGGCGGCGGCGGCGGCGGCGGCGGCGGCGGGTCTCGGTGAGCGGCGGCGGGAGGAGGAGCAGCGGCGGCGGGAGGAGGAGCAGCGGCGGCGCTCGCTCGCTGTTGACGGGAGCGCTTTTGAGCCTGGGAGCCCATGCCACTGCGACCGGCGTGCCCGGGAACGGAGATCGCGCGCGCGCCGCCACTCACGACGCGCGCGCGATCTCCGCGGAGTCGGGTCCCCAGAGGGAAGCGGTCTTCTCGGCCGACGTCCAGCGGCGCGCAAGGAAGCAGGCGCAGCGGAGGCGGCCTAGCACCGGCTCGGCGCCGGGCGGTTGCGCTGCCCGCGAGCCGCGTCCTGAGCCTCGGCAGCGCGCTGCGCGGCGCGGCGCTCGCGCTGCTTCTGTGCCGAGAGCGGCATGATTCGCCAGCTGAAGCTCCAGACTCCTCGGGTCCGCGAGTTCTGGGGGTCACGATTTGCGCAGGTTGAGGGGAAATTGGCGCAAGCGTCTGAAAGCAGTCTTGGGTGGTCTGCTGACGGGGTTTGCGATGAGGAGCGATCCGAACGTGGCATTTTTCATTGTACTTACGTACTTTTAGCTTCTCTCTCTCTCTTCAGTGTATGTAGCTCTTACGTACATTCCCGTAGGAGACTCTGCTGACAGGGTGTTTTTAGCAGGATTTTTTTCTTTTTTACTTCGGTGTTCAGCGCCGCAAATGAATGAACAGCGCCGCGTCCTCCGCCTCTCACCCTCCGCCGCTATCGACGCGGGCAGCGGCAATCAGGGCGGCGTCGCTGGCCCGTGGCACTTCTTCCGCGCCCTTGGTGAGTCGTGGCGGCGAACTCCGCACCAATGACACCGAGTCTCGCGCCTTCATCCAGCTGAGAGGAGCGCGGACGGCCTGCGTCGTCGCCGCCGCCTTCTCCATCCTCGTCCACACGCTCCTCGCTCACGGCGTCGTGGTCGGCTCCTTCTGGTGCCCGCTCAGCCTGTGCGCAGAGATGTGCGATGAGCCGGCCGCTCTCACCGACTCGCTCCGCTGGCAGCGCCGCGTCCTCGCGGCCATCTGCCTTATGCTCGACTTTGGCGTCATCGCCACGCACTGGCTGATGCCGGTCCACCCAAAGTTTGTCGTCGTCAAGTCCCGCCGGCGGGTGATGCGGGCGCACTTGCTCTCGGGCTCGCTGCAGTGCCTCGGCGGCCCCGCCTTCTACGCGGCGCTGTACGGTGGCGGCCCGGCCGCCGCTCGCGCCGTCTGCGTCGCCCTTGCCGCGGTTGGCTTCGGCTTGCACGTGCCGGGCGCCCTGTACCTCCTCACCTCGGCCTTTGGCGCGGTGCGGATCATGATCCCCGGCTTCCTGTACGCCACCTCGGCCTACGCGTACTCGCTCGGCAAGCTGCTGACCGCCACCGACGCGAGGCTCGAGCACGACTTCCTCTCCTACTGGCTCGTCCTCCACGTCTATGCGATGAACCGGCTGGTCTTCGCCCTCCTCACGCGCTTCAACCTGCTCGCCTCCGCGCGCTACACGCTCTCCATCCTGATCGGCCTCGCCATCGCCATGCCCGCCGCCCTCGGCTGGGCCTCCTTCGCCTTTTGCGTCTGCGCCATCGTCGTCTTCAACCTCGCCTTCCTCGCCGCCGCCGACGAGGCGGGCAGCCGGCACCGCGCGCCCCTCGCCCTCCCCCCGGTCGCCCACCCCTCCCGCTGTGCGGAAGAAGGCGTCTCGCGCGACGCAAGACGTCTACTCGGCGAGCGGCTTCTCCAACGCCGCCCTGCTGCCGCGCCACTTTGTCACGCCCGAGGGCCTCGTCGTCGCGCCCGCCCTCGCGGCGGCGGAACGGTCCCTCTCTCCGCGCGAGCGCGCGAGGCTTACCTCCGCTCGACGAGCTCCCGCGAGACGGGCCGTGAGCGGCGTCTCTTCACTCCTGCCGCCGCGAGCAGGCTCGTCTTCGACAAGCTCGACACGTCGGGGGACGGGACCATCTCCAAGGCGGAGCTCGGCGAGCTGCTCGTCTCGTGGGGGCTGCCGCGCTCCGACGCCGCCGCGTGCCTCGCCGAGGTGGACGGCGACCGGTCCGGCGCCATCGGATTCGACGAGTTCTTCCACCAGCTGGCGCCCGTGTGGGAGTTCGCTTGCGCCGTCGTCTCGTCCAACGCCAGTGTGGAGGCGCGGCTCGCGCGGCTGCTGCTGAGCGGAGGCGGGGCCGCGCCCAGTCATAGAGGAACAGGAGGAAGCCCGGCGGCTTAACCGATGCTTCGTCCTTCGAAAATTTGTAATTTTTTTGTGTACCTGTGTTATAGTCTAATATAGTGCCAGAGTGCGCGCCAGTCCCGTGCCCGTGTGCGCGAGGGATTCTCGTGTGCGAGGGACTCTCGGTAAAATTAGGACCCTACACCTAGGCCCCCGCCGCCCTAGCCTGCCCGCGAAATTCCTTGCGCAGTGCTGTGAGAGAGGCTTGTATCTGAAGAATTCACGCACCCGAATGCCGAAAGGCACCAAGCTCACCTCGCGGCAAAGGGGCAGGTTGACGGCTCGCCCTCGCTCCGTGCGCACGCAGGGCCTCTCGACGACGCAGAAGGCCGAGCTGGGACATTCTGAGCCTCCCTCATGAGCGTTCACCTGCTTCTCACCTCACTGGCCAGCCTGCAGCTGCGCTGCGACCGACGCTCGGCTCTACTCGGCACTGGCGCCGCAGCGCTGGCTGGCCCACCGGCCTCGGCAGTGCTTGCAGCAACGACCACCAAAGTCCCGACCTGGAAGCTCTCGGGTGGAGTCGCCTTCCCGACGCTCGCGCTCAACACGGCCGGGCTGACCGAGGACGGCGCGGAGCTCGCCTTCAGGAACGCGATTGCTGCCGGGATCACCCACGCCGACTTCCACCCGGGGATCGAGAGAAACGGTGTTGCTCGCGTACTGCCTCAAGTCGATCGGAAGAGCGTCTTCCTCAACACAAAGATCCCCACGAACTGGGCAAAGGGATGGTCCTCGCCGAGCGAAGCCGCAGCGTCCGTTCCGAAGTTTCTCGACGAGAACCTCGCCATCCTCGGTACCGACTATGTCGATATGCTTATGCTGAGAGATAGCACAGACCCGGCGGTGATGCAAGCCATGTGGGCCGAGATGGAGAAGGCCAAGGCGGACGGGCGCGCGCGCTCGCTCGGGGTGATCAACTACTGCGAGGGCGCGCTCAGCTGTCTCCTCGCCACCGCCAACGAGCTGCCGGCGATCAACTACTTCCAAATGCACGCCGGCATGGGCCCTGACTCGGGCAGCCTCCGCGCCTTTGGCGAGTCTCGCGGCATCCGCACCTTCGCCTATGGGCACGTCGGCGAGCGCGCCAATCCCACCGACGACACGGACGAGCTACTGTCGAGCCCGACGCTCCGTCGAATCGGCGCGGCGCACGGCAGGACCGCGGAGGAGGTCGCGCTGCGCTGGGTGCTGCAGAGTGGCGCGGCCGCGAGCGTGCGCCCCACCACGGACTTCCGCAAGGGCTTCAGCGCGTGCGACCCGACGACGAGCGCGTGCGCTGACGGGCTGCGTTCGTCCGCCAATGCCTTTAGCTACAAGCTCTCGGCGGCCGAGATGAAGGAGATTGACAGCATGACGTCGCCGAAGGGGTTCCCGACGCTATTCTCGTCACCGGGCTGCCCAGAGTCGTTCTTTGCGAAGTGAAGTGAGGTGGACACCTTCACAAAAAACGGACCTGCATGAGTGTATACACTGGTCGTAGGCGTATTGCGTGGTTTGCATGCGAGAGTAGCTACTATTATGCGTTGTGTTTTCCGCTGCATGTGCATGCACTTGTTGTTTTGCTCATCCGTCTGCCGCGGCCAGCGGCCACGCACACGTGCGCGAGACGCTTGAATGATCACTGTCGGCGTTGAAACCCCAAGGCCCAACCCGACAAGACGCCGCTTCAAGAAATTCAAGAAAAACAAAGGCACCACCGGCGCCGGACGGGAGGGCCCTGTCCGCGACTCCCCTCTACTTGGACATCCTCGCCCGACGAGGCCGCGGTCCCAGCATCGGGGCTCGCAGCCTCGGGCGAATCGGGCGCGTCCTCCTCCGCCTGCACCGCTGAACCCGCCTCGCCGGCATCATAGGCTTCCCAATCAAAAGGGTACAAATACGTGTCCGCGTTTGCATTCGCGCCGGCCGGCTTGCCCCGGCCGCGTTGAGCCCGGTTGACGAACCTCTTCCGCTTGGCTGCCGCCATCTCGCCCTTCCGCACCGATGCCTCTGCGCGGTCAAAGTCATGCGGCTTATACCACTGCTGGCCCTGGCGGCCCTCGCGACCCACGCGCAGCGGCCAAGCGCTGCGCACCCGGCCGGAGCGAACCTGGCCTGGTGTCTCCGATCGCCCAGGAACCTCCTCGGCAGGCTCCTCCGCGATGGCGACAACCTTGCGAGGCTTCGTTGCCCTTCGCCGCAGAAAGGTGAAACGGGTCTGCCGCGACGACTTGCCGCTGGCGCTGCTCAACTCGCCGTCCCGAGTCGTCCGATGCGATTCCCCTGACCCTTCGGTGCCCTTCCTCTGCGGTGGCGGCGTCACCCCCTCTATGCCCGCACTGCCATCATCATCCAAGCTCAAGGCAGCTGCGTCGCCAGCCGTCCCTCAGGAGACGCCGCCGCCGCCGCCGCCGCCGCCGCCGCCGCCGCCGCCGCTCGCGCCGCCGCCGCCGCGCCCCCGCCCCCGCCCGCCGGTGGCGCGGCCTGCGAAACGTGAAACGAGGCGGCAAAAGCAAGAAAAAGCTGAAACGGGTTTTTTTGCCTGCTGCGATTTCTTCTTTTCTTGCAAGAAGTCAGCATGCCTGGGCACCCGCATCGCGAATGATCTTGCGGTGGCACATGTGCCCAAACGAAACGCCAATCGATCTCTGACGCAGGATGGCGGTGGCTCCTCCCGCCATGTACGGCGGCGTGATGCTCTGGCTCGCCGTCACGAGTGCGCTCGGCGTCTGCCTTCCCGCTCGCGCCAATCTCAGCACAAGCCTGACGACGGACCTGCTCGCCAACTTTTCGGCCGGTGTGATCCTGTCTGTGGCGCTGCTACACCTCCTCGACGACGCGCAGGAGCGGCTCGGAAAGCTGAGCGAGTATCCAGCCGCCAACGCCGGAGCTCTCGTAGGCTTCCTGGTGATGGCGGCGACTCAGGCCTTCATCCCGTGCCTTTTCGGCCAGTCGACACGCACTCCTCTGCTTCCGACCAGCCAGTTCGATGGCGGGAGCACGCTCGCCAGCTTCTACGCTCTCGAGGCCTCCATCTCGCTCCACTCTGTCCTGATAGGCCTCGGGATCGGCTTTGCGCAGTCGGGCTGGACCGAGCTGCTCGTCCTGGCGATGGCCATGTCGGTGCATCAGTTCTTTGAGGGCTTCGCGCTCGGCATGCTCGCGCGCCGCACGCAGCTGTCCCAGACCGGCCGGCGGCTCACCTGCCTCATCTTCACTCTCTCCCTCCCGCTCGGCTGCGCCAGCGCGGTCGCCGCCAAGGCGGCGGCGCGCGGCTTCGAGACGAGCTCGTCGTACCTCTGGGTGTCTGGGCTGCTCAACGCCTTCGCCGCGGGGATGCTCACGCAGATCGGCGTAGAGATGGTGAACCACGAGCTCACCGGCTCGCACGCGCACAGCTGCGCCGACCTCGCGCCCCTTGTACGGGAGGAGAGGCCGGGCGCCGCAGAGAGCGACCGATGCTCGCCCGGCTGCGCGCTGGCGCCGGAGAGGCCGCCCTCGCTGGCGCACCGCCTGCTCAAAGTCTCGGCGATCGCGGCAGGCGCGGCTCTCTTCGGTGTCCTCGCAATCTGGGCCTAGAGCTCGGGTGCGATTCCGCGATCAACCCCCGCGATATTATCGACGAATGGCGATGTTTGTGTGTTGTTTTGTTGTTTGAGAAAAAAAGTCCGTCTATGGAATATGACAAACTGTGACACATTTCGTTGAGTCAGTGCAGTCACATTTATTTTTTCACCGCCGCACCGACACCGCGGTCCCCTCCACCGCAGTGTCCAGTGAAAAGTTCGACTCGACCCCGAACGGCCGCTGGCAATACCGCCGAGAGGGCATGCAGTCGACGCTGCAGTAGAGCCAGTCGGCGGCCGGCGCCGACTCGCCCCTGGGGTCAGGCCAGCTGAAGAGGGCGCGCCCCTCCTCGAGCGCCTCGCCCTGTTCAGCCACCGCCATCCCTCTTCGCGACCAGTCAGCGAGCAGCGCCGCGGCCGCGCCGCCGACGACGCCCGGCGATGAGGGACGCGTGTGGTAGCAGCGGAGTCGTGGGACAGTGAGCGGGTAGCCGAGTGGGTCGGCGGCGTTGTCGTGCTCCAGCTTCCTTGCCGACGCTCGCCACAGCATCGCGAGATGCTCTCCGCGCGCCATGCCCGCGCACTTGGGGCAAGGGAAAACCCGCGAGCCGCGAGAAGCGACCTCAGCGACGCTACTCGCATGCTCCGCGAGCATCGCCGCCGAGAATGCGTCGCGCGAATTTCCGCTCTGCACGCAAGCTTGCTCGTCCCCCGTGCTGCCCTGCACGTTCGCAGGCACGCAGCTGTACGGCTGGCCAAGGCACGACGGGGCTGAGGTGAGGCGGTGAAGCTGGAGCCACCACGCCGCATCGGTGGCCGTTCGACCAAACAAGTGCATCGCCAGCAAGTTGCGCGTCTCGAGAACCGCGCTCGCGCCAAAAAGGCGCCCCGTCACGGGCCACGGCCAAAGATGGTTAAAGTGCCTGTTCACAGCGGTGAGCGTGAAGCGACAACGCTCGCGGCACTTCCCTGCGGCGAGCGCACAATAGGTCGAGGGCGACGGCCCCGCGCGCCACCACCGAGACCCACAGCGCGATGGTCGAGTCGGTTGCGAGCTGGCACTTGTAGTCGCGCCAGTCGCCCGATTTACCAGCGCCAGGCTTCTTCTCCGCCGCCCAACTGCACTAGCACAGCCGCACAGAAGGTGTCGGTAGGTGGGAGGGAAGGCATGTCAGGAGGGTAGCGGCAGGAAGGCAGAGCACCGGCCAAATTCGTCAAGAAAATCATGCACCTGCGAAGTGTGAGAGCCGCCGGCTGAGTGGCAGGGTTCACGGTGCAGGCTCGAGAGGGAGGGTGATCGCCGGCTGAGCGCGAAGCAGCTCGCGCGCTAGGCTGCCAGAGAGGAAGACGGCCGTGCCTATTTTGCTATGGACACGCTATGGCGAGCTTTCGCGGGCGAGGCTCCCCAGCAAAGGCTTTAGCGGCGCCGTGCGCCATGAGAAAGGGGTGTTGCCACTGTGACCTGTCAAACCGCGAGGCGCCGCTCTCAGCGCTGCTAGCCGCACCGCTGCTGTTTCCGCTGCTGTTTCCGCTGCTGTTTCCGCTGTCGCCGCTGCTGTTGCCGCTGCCGACACAGTCCACAAGGTACTGCTGCACTGCCGCTTGGAAATTAAAGTGCCACCCGCGCGAGGTCTGCGCGCTAAAGTCCCGGTGTGCCTCTCTTTCCCACTACCTGTAGTTCACTCGTCACCTCTCCTGCGAGCCCCCTCTCTTTCTTTCGGGTGTGGAGTCCGTGAGCGCGATTTCCTTTTCAATATCAACGTTTAGCCCCAGCACGATTTCTTTTCTGTGAGAGAGGCTTCTAGAATTCTTTTCTCCCCGCCGAGCAGCCCAGGCCCTCACACAGCCACAGCTCACGCTTGGGGCACAGAGTACCTCAATCTCGCGCGAGCCGTCGGCGCGCTCGGCTACACAGCCTACCCGGGCGACACACCCTACACATCCTAACCCTGCGGCGCTCTCCGCCGCGCCTCTCTCCGCGCCCCTGACGCGTCTTCGCCTCATCCCAACGCAGGCGAGGGACCGGTGTCGCGCGCTACAAGCACTCTTGAATAAAAAATCGGGTGGAATGCCCACCCCCCTCAAGTCTTGTGTGGCATGCAAGGCATCGAAGGTCAAGTGCGACGCGTTGGCGATGCCGCCCGGCCAAAAATGCACGAGGTGCGCGAGGCTTGGGCTGAGGTGCGAGCAGGCCAAGGCCTCGCCGCGGACCAAGAGGGGCGCTTCCGTGGGGGATGTACCTCAAGCAAGGGCAAACGGCGAAGAAGTGGATGCGTCGATTGCGTATCTCAAGAGCATCCTCAGCTCCGGCGGGGAAACCTCGCCTCCAGAGTCGCTCGTGTACATGCTCCGCTTCCACGCCGCGATGGCGCGCAGCCGCGGCTCGTTCGATGGGATGAGCGGCGTCTTGCGCGCCTGCTCCGCGCTCGGCGTGCCGCTCCAGCAGGTGCTCTCCCTTCCAAAGGCGATGCCGCCGCCGGAGGGCCCGCTCGAGCTGCCCGGTCAGTCCGAGGCCATGCTGGGTCACCCGGGAAGCTACGTGCACGTGCGGCACCTGCGGGACGGCTGCCCGCACCTGCGCTCCAACTTTGCGTGGGAGAGCGCGATCCTGCCGATGGCCGAGACGATCTCCTCCTTCGAGGGCACCACCCCGCTCTGCCCGCTCGAGCGCGCGCTGCACGCAGAGGACCGGCCGCTCGCGCTGCAGCTGCTCGTCTCCGTCCCCCTCCTCGCGGCCGGGACCGAGTACGCGCTGCAGCTGCCGGTGCCCATCCGGCTCTTCGACCGCTGCAGCCAGACCTACCGCCCGTGCCAGCTACTCTCCCGCATGAGCCTCTCCCCCGACGGGCGCGCCACGCCCCTCCGACCCCGCGCGCCCTCTCCGCCGCCCCACAGACGCAGCTCACCCCGCCCCACACCCCGCCCTCACAGCAGACCCCCCCCCCCCCCCCCCCCCGTTTCGAGGGACCCGGGTAAACTTTGCCTTCCCCCCCCTCCCCGCCACCCGTCCCGCCGTCCAGCCGCTCCTGGACGTACACCGTCGGCCTCATCCCGCTCTCGCACCTCGCCGTACCGCACGCGCCGCCCGCGCTGCCCGTCCTCGCACAAGCTGCACCTCAGCCTGCCGGCGTCGCCGAGCCAGCAGCCGCGGCCGCACCTCTCGGGGCCGCCCCTTTCGCCCCCGGGGGCGCTGCGCTCGGCGGCTGGGCCCCCGCCGCCGTCTTCGCGTACGGCTTCACCCCTGTGAGCGCCGACGAAGACGCGGACGCGAGCGCCGACAGCGAGGCCGCCGCCGCAGCCTTGCTCTTCGACGACAACGCCGCAGTCTTCGCCGACGCAGAGCGCCTGCCGTCGCCGCTCGGCGAGGCCTGCCTCCCGCCGGTCGGGCCGTCCGCGCTTGACGAGGGGCTGCTCGCCCCGCCCACCCCGCCGCCCATGTCCATCGACGTCTCCGCGACGCAGCCCGCCGAGCCGGCGGCGGCGGGCGAGCCCCTGCTTCTCCGCGAGCTGCTCAGCGAGGTCGCGTCGAGCGCTGTCGACCCGTGTGCGCGCCAGCTCGGACCGGAGGCGATCGAGTCGTGCTTCGACGTCCTTTCGACGGAGGCGGCCGCCGAGACCAAGATACAGCCGAGATGTAGCGAGATACAGCCGAGATATGGGCGCCCTCTCGGCGGAGGCCGCGCCGCACACGCCCCGCCCCACACTCCGAACCCCACACTCCAAGCCCCGTGCCTGCACACTCCGAACCCCACACTCCAAACCCCGTGCCTGCACACTCCGAACCCCACACTCCAAACCCCGTGCCTGCACACTCCGAACCCCACACTCCAAACCCCGTGCCTGCACACTCCGAACCCCGTGCCTGTGACGGGCACCCTCCTCGCACACAGCGAGAGGGGCGGGGGGCGTAGCGTGCCCCACGGCGACGCTGGGGGCGGGGCTGGCGCAGCAGGCGCACCTCCACCGCCGACTCCAGCCGCCCAGCGCATCCCGAGCGGCGGGTCGGTCCCCCCGCGCCAGGCGATCGCCCTCGTCACCCTGCACGGCCTCGAGGAGGGGCCGGTCCGGCCAAAGTTCGAGCGCGTGTCCCGACCCGTGATCGAGACGTGGTGCGACTGGTTCCCGGGCGCGCGCGAGGGCGCTGCTGCCGTGAGGCGCGTCCACGACACGTCCGTGACTCGTCCACGACGCGTCCTCGCAGGCGCGCGCGAGATTGTGCACGAGGCGACTGAGGCGGGCCGGCGGCGCGGCGTCAATCCGCTCGACGACTCGGCCCTCGCCGCCCTGGCGGACAGGCTGTTCGAGTCGGTGGTCCTCGCCGCGATCGGCGACACGGTGGCGCACGCGCAGCACCGCCGCGGGCGGAGGGGAGGCCCCCTCCCCTCAGCACACGACTGGCTCCTCGCGCCAGGTGGCGCACGACATGCTCGACCTCGCCACCCATGGCGCAACAGCCTCGCAGACGGTCTACAACGGGAAGAGGATTGGAGTCAAGGCGAGCCTCGCCCCGACTCGCCGAGACTGGCCGAGAGTCGATCGGTGGCGGCAGCGAGGCTACGTGCTAGGTCCCGGTCCCCGCAGTTCGCCGCCACTGCAGTTCACCGCCACTGTGGCCGGGCGGTCGAGACCTCGAACTAATCTATTCGTTAATTAATTAATCCACTGTGGCCAGGCGGTCGAGACTTCCGTCGCGGGCTGCTTCTTTGTCCACTTCCCGGTCGAGGCGGACGAGGAGGCGTCCCTCCAAAGCCTGGCCCAGAGCACCTCCACGCCGCCGTTCTCCGTCTCGACCCCGCCCTCGCCGCCCGCGCCGGCGTGGCCCGCGCCGCCCGTGTCGTGCTTCGAGGCGCTGCCCTCGCCGTCGCGACGCACCGCGGAGGGTGGCTCGCCCGACGGCGGCGGCCACCTCCTCAACGTGTGGGGCGAGCTTCTCGAGCCCGTGGGGCGGCATGGCGCCAGCCGCCTCCCCTTCCTCCTCTGCCGCGAGGGACACATCCCCGCGCGCAGCCTCGCCGCGGCGATGGGGGTCGGCGCGGGCCAGTTCCTCTACCTCGGCCCCATCCTCCTCGCCTCCGGGACGCCGCACGCTGTCCGCTCCGCCGAAGCGGGGCAGGCGTGGGCAGAATACGCCTCCGACGGGCTCACCGCGGCGCAGGCTCGTCGCGCCGCCGCCGCCGCCCCGGGAGAGGCATGTAGGCCCCGGGGAGAGGCATGTAGGCCCCGGGGAGAGGCATGTAGGCCGCGGGGAGAGGCGGGGCCGCGTACCGGTGTGCGTGGTGCGGCATGTAGGTCGTGGCACTCTGTGCGGCGCGGCTGCTGCACGGGGCGGCGCGGCTGCTGCACGGGCACTCCATCGCGATCGCCGTACGCACGTACGTACCCGCGCTCGTCTTCGTCGGCGCCAACATCGCTTGCTCCGTCAAGTCGGAGGCGCGCGCACACACATCACACACACACACACACTCTCACACACACACACAACGCACACACACAAACACTCACACACACACTCACACCTCCGCAGGCGCCGTACCCTCGCACGCTCCGAAACCTCGAGCTCTTCCGCCTCGCGACGCTCTGCGTGGCCGCCCTCTCTCGCGCCCGATCCAGCAGCCACCTGCCCTCCCCCTTCCTCCGCGTCGTCGCGTGGCTGTTGCCCACGCTCTCCGCCGCCATCGCCGCGGCCAGTGTCGCCCTCACCAGTCGGGCAAAGCCAGCCTCACCGCGAGAGGTGGTGCGATTCGTGCTGTGCGGCGAGTCGGCGCTGCGTATCCTCATCCTCCTCGCCTCGCTCCTCCTCCTCCCCGACGCCGGCACCCGCCTCTCCGATGTCCCCTCCGCCCTGCCGTCCAACGGCGACGGGACGGGCGACATCAGCGCGCTGGAGGAGCTCGTCTTCTGCTGCGGCTGCGTCCTGGCGAGCGCGTATGTCTGGACGGCCGTTGAGGCGTGCGCTTCTGCCCTCCGCCCGTCGCGACGGCGCTTGAGCCGATGCCTCTCGCGCACCGAGGCGGGAAGCCACCGCCAGCAGCAGAGACAGCATGTGTAGGCTTGGCTCGGTGTACTCTAGAGGCATGTGCGGGGATGTGCGACCTCACGCATCTTGCTTTGGTATGCTTTGGTATGTGGCCGCGTCGAGTACAGTACTGTGGGTGTAGTTTTTCGTCGCCGTTCCGTCATGTGCTGCGCGGTGGTTTTCTCGTTGGAGACCGGTGAGCGGTGTGTGATGTGTGTGCGTGGAGAGCACCAGCGACCAGTGCTAGTACCTAGTGTGTATGTCCCTCCTCCTGTCGAGGAGAGCGAAAGCGTAAATAGAAATAAAAAATTACTTTGGTCTTTGCGTCTTTCGCCGGCGATGGTGCGCGACACGCGACAGACACTACTCTCCTTGTGGGGGTAGTACGCCTTGATAAGCGAGGAGAAGCAGACAAGCACGCTCACGGCGGTGGCGTCCAGCACCGTCTACGTGCTCGGGCGCGAAGCCATCCAGAGGCTGACCCGCGAGGACCCCTTCGCCTTGTGGGTGCTCGCGCGGATCGCCATCGGCCACCTGGGTGGCCGATGCTTCCACCCCATGAACCGGGTCTGGGAGACCCGCAGCTTGCCCATCTGAGAGTGTTTGCGCTCGTCGTGTTTAGGGTGTCGAGTCCTCACCCCCCCCCCCCCCTCTCGTCTGCACTCCCTTTTTAGATACACAGTATATCTATCACAATTCACATCTGCGTCCTTTTTTGTTCAATTACCCCCAGCGCAGCAGCTTGCCTTTATCTAGGTATGACTCCCTCCTCAGGTCGAGACACGTCGTCCCCTGAAGGCAGTATCGCGACCGGTCGGTGCACGACGTCGCCCCCTGAACGCCGCACTTAGATCTATTGTAGTCAAACGTCGGCGGCTCACACGCGCACATCACAACAGGCGCCGTGAGCGGCACTTTTCGGAAAGCGATCAGCTCTGTGATCAAGAGAGCGAAGGTTGAAAAGCCATTTGGCACGCGGCTCATGCCCACCAACGCATCCGCCATCGAAAGTAGAAAAACATCGCGCACGGCGGAAGCCTCAGTCAGGTTGCCGTGATCTCTCGTGGCGACCTGCTGCGCGTCGTCAGCCGCCACTTCAGTGGCAGCATGCTCGCTTTGTACGATGCCACACTGCGGGAACCCAGCTCTCTGCAGGACCCGCAGCATGACACGCCTGATCGCCAAAGGCTCCTCGTCTCCCGCAAGCAGCACAGTGCACGAGTTACGACCGGCGAGGCCGTCCGAGAGCAGCCGGCGCGTGGCGGAGATGAAGGAAGCGTCGGACAGCGCGGATTCGGCGTCGTCTAGGTAGGTTCGCAGGTGCACCGCCAGCCAAAATTCGTCGGCTTGCTTCCTGCCCAGGCTCCTCTGCCCGCCGGAGCCCTCGCGAGCACGCTCGCAAAGACCGGCGGCGCCCGTGCTGAACCTGCTGCACAGTGCGCGAGCAGTCGGCGTGGCAACCGTCTCGTTGTCAAAGGTGAAGAGGGTGTGGAAGAGTGCTCCATACGCGGCGCCGGTGCCAAAGGCAAAGAGGGTGGCAACTCGGGAGGCGGCTGGGCCGACCCATCGGTGTGCCACGGCTGCCATCAGCGCGGCGATGGGCTGGTAGTTTGCATATCGCGACGGGTCAAATCGCATCACATTGCTGCTGCTATTGGCGAGGGTGGCCGGTCTCGACCACTCACAGAGGGAGAGAGCGCTGGTAGAGAGCGCTGGCTGAGACCCCGCACCAGAGCCGGCCGATGTCGCGCCAGTGCGCACAAGCGGTTTCCACACAAGCTCACGACTGCCGATGGCAACCTGGGACCAGTTCTTGGTCGCCCGCTTGGACCCCTTTTTCGCCTGTTCTCGAGTGAGCAGCCATCCCCTCCGATGCAAATACTTTGAGCATGAGGCGTTGACGTCGCCACTCCAGAGGAGCCAACGCCTTTCAAGCAGGGCAAGCGCGAACGCGTTCGTGAACTGATGCAAGTTGTTCCCAATGCGGTGCGGGCAATTGTAGCTTGCGAGTAGGACACGAGTGCCTGGGTCGGCGGCCGCGGCGGCCCACTGCTCGGCCGAGTGTGCGGCGGTATAGCTGTGAATCAGCTCGAGGGTGGCTGCTAGGGAGGTCGGCGAGGACACCATTAAGGGGGCGAGTGATTATATCGGAGTTATCGCCCCGGCGCGAGGAGATTGGCAACTTTCTCAAGTTAGAGCCTGTGCAGCTTGAGCACTTGAGCACTGGATAGGGTCGATTCCGCATGGTACGGGACCCCTCGATCGACTCGCCCTCCCTCGCTGGCGTGCTCACTGGGGGGGGTCATAACAAACACGGTACAGGATCGAGGTGCACGCCGCTGACTGAGGGACCCCAGAGGGTAGATCGAGCGGTGTCGTCCCCCCTCTCCATCATCTCACTGGGAGACGTCGGCGGTGATGGCGGTGTGACCGATCGAGCTACAAGAGGAGCATGTGCAGCTGTAGCCTTCGTGTTGCGATGCTTCCTGGCGAGGGAGTGCTGCACATGCCCGAGTGCCAATTTGGCTACTACGGGTAGGGTTGCGTTGTCCTATCTAATCCGTCCGTCCTGGACGTGCGTTGGCGCGTGCATATCCCTTCCGTGGTGCTTGCGAGACGCCTCGCGACTACCGCGCTCCGGCATCCTTGCGTGTCCCTGCTCGACTGTCCGGTCCCGGGCCATGCGGAATCGACCCCATCCCAGTGCAACAGCGCAACAACTGTCCTGGTCCTGTGCGTGGTCTTGCTGGGGCCCGGCGGTGGTCTGTTTGTGTAGAGTTGGCAGGGGTTCGGCGGGCGCTTGCTTGCACGCCGCCCGACAGCAGTCATGGTTGTAGAAGGGGGCCAAGGCTTCGATCCAACAACAGTGGAGCTCCAGATCACCGTGCGACGCCTCGACGGCAAGCTAGGTGCCGCCCTGCCATCGTACCCTTCCTCTGCCCAAGGCACAGCGCTAGCCACTCTTGCGAGCTAACCGCCGTCTGCTTGAACTCTCTGTTAGGATTTGGGGTGGACAAGAACAATGTTGTCGTCGATCTGGAGCGCAAATTCCCTAACGGCGAGACCCAGCCCGCTTTCCTGGTTGCGAATTTCTTGCGCCAGCATGCGCCCACAAGTCCCGATGGATGGCAGGCGCGGCTGCACGCGATGGACTGCTCAAGCTCGGCGACCAGGTGGTGGCAGTGGACGGAAGGCTACTCGGTGGACGAAACATGTCGCAAGAGGCGCGAAGGGGGGAACGGCGGGTGTTGTAAGTGGCAGGATGGACCTCACTGCCGCCGGCCGGTATGGCGGTGCTTCTAGGTGGACCCGGACGAAGATCTCCACCTCCTCACCGTGCTGCGCCGCGACCCCACCCTCCGCGCTAGCCTCGACCGGCTGCCCGAGGCGCGATGTAACGGTCCGCGAGACTTGTTGGAAAATTCGAGGGACGCCGATCCACCCCCCACCTTCCCCCTAGGCCCATCCCGCCACCGAGCCGGGCGCGTTGCTCCACCTGCTCCGGGCGGTGATCGATCGAGAGAGCGGGCGCGCTAGTGCCCACTGCCAGCGCCGCTTGACCCACGACGACCACCGAGTGCTGTGCCATTGCGCCTCAGGGAGTCACTCGGCGTAGAGATGACAGCGTCCAACGTGGTCAAGGGGCTGCTGGAGGAGGGTCCTGCATACCGATGCGGCATCATGCTTCTCGACGTGGTGGTGGGGGTCAACGGCACTGGGCTTGGCATGCGGCGAGTAGTGGACGTGATCGGCGCCGCCGGGACTCCCCTTGCCTTCACACTGGTGCGGAGACTCCTTCTAGACACTGCCCCTGCACCCCCCCTTCTGATGCTTTTTAAGACACCCGAGGTTGCTGTCCCACACCCTTGTTGTGCCTTGACCTGCGACCAGCCCCGTTCCTCAGGTTCGCGTGGAGGAGCGCGAGGAGTTGTGGGAGGACGACATCATCGACCACCCTAGCCACACGCCCTACTTGCAGACGCCCGTGATGGCGCCGCCGCCCACCATGCTGCTGATCGAGGGCGAGTCGTACCAGCTTCTCGACCCCGACGGGCCTCCGCCCGATTTCGCGGCAGGCAAACTTGCTACACACATATCCCCGGGCCCTTGATCCAGCGCGAAGAGGTCGGGGCGTCTCAACCCACTCACGGCTCCGACCACCGCCAGAACGCTCCCAGAACGTACACGGCCCGTCGTCTCGCAGTTGCTATGCGCGACAAGGCCCGCGCAACGGTGCGGCAGACGGACGGACGCGACATCGACGCGTGCGCGCGGGCAATGCGAGAGGCCAAGTTTTGGAGGATGCTCTCACGGCCCACGGTGGACCGCTGCGAAAGCATCCTCGGCTTCTTTGGCCAGCAGCTCGTGGCGGGCTCGCTGTACACAGTGACCGAGCCATGGGTGGGCAATCTTGCCGCTATCTCGGCAGCGCAGCCGGACAAGATGACGCCACCCACCGTCCGAGGCATCGCCATCGACCTTTTTCGTGGGCTTGCGCACATGCACACCGTCTGCAAGCTCGTCCACTGCAACCTCAGACTCGACAAGCTCGTGCTCTGCGCCGGAGGCACGCAGCAACACGGCAGCCCAGGCATCCACCCTACAATACGCTCAGAAGCCCCGGAGCATGCCCCTAGGCGCGTGGAAGATTTACGGCATGAGCTCCGTCGCACGCCTTACGGGAGTCCGAGTGTCCGTCGCGGCGGCGCTCGACGCGGCAGGCGGGAAACGCGTGCCCTACGCCGCGCTTGCCCCCGAGCTCGCCCTGCCGGAAGGTGAGGCGCAGGTCGGCACGCCGGTCGACCTCTGGTCTGCGGGTTTGCTGCTCGCCCGACTCCTCAAGGGGACCGAGCCCTCCTTCACCCAGCCGACGGAGCTGCCTCTTCCGACGGAGCTGCGGGGAGGCAGCGATTTATGTGGCGGGATGTTGTGCGATGCGGTGGCGCTCTGCCTCGAGACGCAGCCGCAAAATCGGCCCACGGCGGAGGAGCTGGCTGCCTACCTCTCCAATGGCACCACCGAGCAGAGCGGTGACTTTGCGGACCTGAGGCTGCACGTGCAGGTGCGGCGCGACGCGAAGGGCCTCGGCGTGGGGGTGACGAGCTCCAACGTCATCCAAAGCTTGTCTGCCGGCCACGTGCTCCAGGTTGGCGACCAGATCCTCGGGGTGGATGGGGAGCGCCTGGCCGGGCGGCACCTGTCGCAGGTTCTCGCGTCCAGCCAGGCGGTCTACGACTTTGAGGTGATGCGCAGCGACCACGTGGTGGGCATGACCCTCCGCAAGGTCCCGCCCGATCACCCCATCTTGCGACCGCGCGCACGGATCGACTTGCTGCGAGTGGATTTGGTGCGTGACTCTGCTGGGCTCGGACTCGACCTCAGCCCGTCCAATGTGGTGCGCGACATCAGCCGCGGTGGGGCTTCGGAGCGGACCGGGCTGCTACAGCCGGGCGATGTCATCATCGCCGTCGACGACGAGCCGCTCGGAGCAAAGAGCGTGGCAGAGGCGCACATCAGCCACGGCCCCGAGACGTCGCTCACCATCCTTCGCGCCGAACCGCTGCGCGTTTCCTCTATCTCCCTCGCTCCGCCGCCTTTCCTGCGGCTGCACCTCGAGAGTGATGCCTCGAGCACCGCCCGCTCCTCTCCCGCCCCCGAGCTAGACCCGCCGCCGGCGACTCTGCCGACGTCAACAGCGACGGCCGCACGGGAGCCGGCCACGACGCCCCCGCCTACGCTCGGGCCGACGCGCGCACTTCCTCCCATCGTGATCCTACCGACAGCACCTCGCGGGGCGGGGAGTGCGGGCGGCGGGCCCGACCTGCCCGGCGGCGGGACGGGCCCAACCGACTCGGAGCTCCTCGACTTCTTCCTCGAGCTCCAGGGCTTTGACCGCATATCAATCCTCTCGATGTACCAGAGCAACAAGGCGTCCGCAAAGGCGGCGCTCTGCGCGGCCGAGGCGGAGGCGGAGAGCCGTCGCAGCGAACTCGGCCTGCCTCCGCTGGCGGGCCGGGCTACCGAGGCCCCAACGCTTTCTCCGCCCCGGTCGTCAAATGGGGGCGTCGGCGGAGGGGGCGGCGCCAGCGAGTCGGGTTCGCTACCCAAGTCGGGCGGGCTCTCGCACCTCCTGCGGCTCCCGGTGGACAACGACTTCGAGCCGGCGCCGCTCGAGGAGCAAGAGGGCGAGGCGGCTGCGGCCGAGGCGGAGGCAGGGGAGGAGCCACTGGCATTGCGCATCCAGCGGCTATTGGCGCAGTCCAGCGACCAGCTCGAGAGCCCCGCGACCGAGCTCACCTCTGGCGAAGCGGAGGCGGCGGCGGGTGCCACGGGGACACCAGTCTTGGCCAACGCGGTGGCCGCGAGTGGCTCGCTGAGCGCCGACGCGTCGGAGCAGCGCTTTTGAGGGGGCGGGAGGCGAGGGGGGAGCAGCTGCGACGGGGTGTTTTGGAGGGGAAGAGAGCGGCGCCGCTCGCCCGGCTACTGCCCCGAGAGTTACAGCTCACACGCGTCACGCCCCAAAGCGCGCGCCGGGCCTGCAGGATCGCACTCCCCGGAGGGCGGGGGATTTGAGTAGTGCCACTCGCCCTAAGCAGAGCATTTTCTTAAACGAAAAGCGCGCGCTCTCCTAGAGCCGTAGCCCAAGGTCAGCTCTCAACTAAGAAAGCTACACCGCAACATGAACAACAGTCTCAAGCGTTCTCCCACAGACGAAAACTCTCCTCGGACAGGCCCAAAACAAGCAAGCTGTGTGAATGCCGTAGGTAGCTGTGTGAATGCCGCTCTCTCTCTCGCCCGACTGGCTCCAACTGCAGCCCCTTGGAGTGTGAAGGCTTCTTAGCCCTCCGGTCTACTGCAGCCCCTTGGAGTGTGAAGATCCGCAGGACTGGAGCGAAAAAAAGCAAGCGAGTGCTCCGACTGGCTGTGGCTCGGCGAGCCACACAGACACAAAACTCTCTCACCAACCCTCTCACAAACTCTCTGCACCACAGACGTTTACGCTCCTCGCACGCCCGTCGTCAGACGCTGTACAGGCGTTTCAGCATCTTGTGCTCGCAGACCGCGTTATTTCTTCCCGGTGGGGGGCTCGCCGTGCTGCAGTAAGCCGCATACATTGCTTTGAAGGCAGCCTGCAGGAGGAGGGCCGGGCGGCATCGGCGTGGCGTCGTGTGCGCGCGCAGCCGGGAGGTTGGCCTACATGCGAAGGGAGGGAGAGACCGGCGCGCGCCTTGGTCTCGGACGTCATCTTCTTGCGCTCGTCCGGAGGCATGGCTTTCATCTTCGCCTGTCGCAGGAGGGAGGAGAGTGCGATGGTGCGAAGTGGAGCCGCGGCCGCGGCGCGGAGAGATAGTCGGAGCCAGAGGCGATTGTGCGGTGCGAAAGAGAGCAGCGGGGCGTGCGGCGCGGTGCTGGAGAGGGCGCCGCCGGCCTGCCTCTCGATCAGCATCTTCTTCTTCTCCTCCAGTGTCTTGGTCTTGCGCATCTCCTTGAGGAACAAATGTGTCTGCGGCGAGAGCACGGTCGCGCGGGATCGGTGAGTAGGCGCTGCTGTTGCTCCTAGGTTGTGGGCCTGCCCGATCGCACCTTGCATGGAGTCAAGTCGGCATGGGTAGGGCAGTACGAGCTGAGCATAAGCTCTCTCAGCTTTCCGATTTTCAAAGGCTCTCTCTCGCCGCTCGGTGAACTCGGGGTCCCCTCGGCCGGAGCAGCAACGACCCTGGAGACTGCCAGGCACGCAAGAAAGAGGCGGGCGAGCGACGGCGCCATACTGAATCCCCAGTAAGATCGTAAACCGCCGTGAGGATCGGCTTTCTTTTACCTCAGACGCTGTTCGAAGGAGAATTTTGCGCGACACCGCGTCAACAACACCGCGTCAACAGGGTTACGGCGCTCCTTCCTGTGCTCGCGACGTACGGAGAGTCCAGAGAGATTTGTGTTTGTTGATTGACGTACGCCCGCGCTGCGGTGCCGGCGCACGGCGCGCACCAAGTTCAAGCTGGAGTTGATCGTTGCTTCCCTTTCGCGAGGCGGTGCGATCGCCGGAGCGGGGCGTTCTGCAGTTAAGGAAGGGTAGACCCGGTACACGGAACTAACCCTCGGAGACCCGTGTAGCGTGTTTACTTTACGGCCCTTTCCCTGCGAACGCGCACCCCCCCAGGGCTAGGGCTCTCTAGCCCGTAACCCGATCCCGATCATCCGGCCCGCTGGGTGCGCTTCTTAGGACTTAGCTCCCCGGCCCTGGATGTGAGGCTGATGACCGCACTCCAACGTCCAAGTGCTCCAAAGAGGCCTCGGTCTCCCCTCTGCCCGTACGTGCGACTTTCGCTAACTAACTCCCTCGTAGCTCGTCTCACTTACTCACTTGAGCACGTTTGGCCCTAACTCGACACAAAAACAAATTGCGTGTTCGAGTGTTTGATATTGCTGAAAATCTCTCTCTTCTCTCTCTAACTGGAGGCTTTGACCTCTCAAAAGAAAGAAAGAAAGAAAGAAAAAAGACAGCCCAAGGGAGGGATGGGAGGACGGCACGCCGCCACCACACAGGATTTTAAGGAGAGGGGAGTGTGGTGGTGCTAGCCGTCGCCCACCCTTGGGCGTCTGCCTCTTCCACTTCCTATCTCCTCCTCTCTTCGCAGTCCCTCGCCGATTCTCGCTGCAACCTTCATGCCACCTCGCGGTCCACGTCCCACTCTCGTCGTTCTTTCTCCTGTCGCTTCAAGCCTTCATCCTCTGTCGCGTCGCTCTCCCCTGCCTCGGTCTGCGACGCCGCCGCCGCCTGCCACTCCCTTGCTCTCGCGGCTTCTCCCGCCTCTGACTCGGCGCAGCTCCGCTCTCCTCGCAGCGTATTTTGGCCCCTCGAGTTTATCGAGCTCTCCTCGCGCAAGGACGACTCTACTTCTGAAAAACAATGTGTGAGTGTTGAGTTTTTTTACCTTTGATTCTCTGCTGCTTGATTCTTACGTCCTTAACCCGCGAAAAGGCAGGCTAGTACTTGTGTGCTCACACCACTGCACTGTGGGGGGTGCCGAGCCATGTATGTGTGCGTGACGCGTGCGAATTTTTTCTTGCGAGAAGGCGCTTGGCACCTTGGGCTTGGCTCGCGGCGGCCGGCGCTCCTTCCCGCTGTGCTCGCGACGTGCCCCGCGCTGCGCGTCGCCAGGTCGCGATCTACGTGCCGGCGCACCAAGTCCAAGCTGGAGTTGATCGTTGCTTCCCTTTCGCGAGGCGGTGCGATTGCCGGAGGCCTTGGTCTCCCCTCTGCCCGTACGTGCGACTTTCGCAACTCCCCAGGTCGTCTCACTCACTCACTTGACAAAACAAAACACTTGAGCACGTTTGGGACGTTTATCACGTTTGGAGAGAGAGAGAGAGATTTTCTCTTCCATTTCTCTTCCACGTTTGGTGGCCCTAACTCGACACAAAAACAAAGTGCGTGTTAGAGTTGTTTGATATTGCTGAAACTCTCTCTCTAGCTCGAGGCTTTGATTCTTGTCCTTGTTGGTTTTCAAAAATATCTCTCTTGTTCTCTCTTGTGTCTTGATTCTTACGTCATTCACCCGCCAAAAGCTAAGGAACAACTCTCTCCCTCCCACAAAAGGAAGGCAGGTGTGCACTCGTGCTAGTACTTGTGTGCTCACACCACTGCACTGTGGGGGGTGCTGCCGAGCCATGTATGTGCGTGACGTACTACGGAGCACTTGGAGCACTTGGAGTGCATGCAGTCAGCAACCGCACATCCAGGGCCGGGGGGCTAAGAAGCACACCCAGCGGGCCAGATGATTGGCATCGGGGTACGTGGCAGTGAGCGTGAGTGAGTGAGTCACACACACTCATGCAGAATTCGTTTCCTCGGTGAGCCGGTGTGTGTGCCAGTCGCAGTCCGCGCCAGTCTGCACCCTTGTCGTGCCAGTGTGCTGTGAAAGCGGCGTTAACGAGAATTCTTTCCGGCTTCGAAAATTCTTTCCCTCTTAACGGAGTCGCTTAGGCGGCTCCGGTGGTGAGCCGGTAAAGAAAGAAAGAAAACAGACAACCCGTGGAGGGATGGGGCCGGTGTGTGTGCCAGTCCCACCAAGAATTCTTTCCCACCCGAGAAGGCGCTTGGCACCTTGGCCTCTCTGCCGTCGGGGGCTTGTGTGAGGTCTAGTGTGAGGTGCAGGGCCGTCGGTGCTGTGCCCCGCGCGCGACCATGGACGACCTCGTGGTGGAGCCGGCCACCGACCGTTTCGGCTTCCTGGTCCCGGCTGGCACGCCGCTGCCGGCGGCAGAGCAGCGCGAGGCGCTCGTGCGAGAGAACCGGAGGCTCGTCAAATGGGCGGCGATGCGTGGCAGGCGCCGCGAGCCCTCGACCCGGCCCTCGCACGCCCTCGCCTCACCTGCGCGCGCCTCAGAGCTGCGCACCGCGCGACCGCGCCGCCGCCGCCGCCACCGCCGCCGCCGCCGCAGCGCACCGCGCCACCGCTATACTGCTGTCACTCGCGCACCCGCCAGCCAGCCGGCCGGCGCCTCTACCCACACACGCCCACGTCCGACTGCAGTGACGAGTACGCAGCGCTGAGCCCGGAGCGGCGCGGCTCGCTGAGCGCGGCGCGGGCGGCGCAGCTCGAGCGGCGCGTGTACAAGGGCGTGCCGGACGCGGTCCGAGGCCTCGTGTGGCAGGAAGCCCACGCAAGCCTCTCCGCACCTCCGCCGCACGCACGCGCACACACGCGCGCACAAAAACGCACACGACACACACGCACGCGCCACACACACACGACACACACACACACACACACACACACACACACACACACGAACACACACACGCACGCACGCACGCACGCACGCATGCACGCACGCACGCACGCACGCACGCACGCACGCACGCACGCACACACACACACACACACACACACACACACACACACACACACACACACACACACACACACACACACACACACACACACACACACACACACACACACACACACCTCAGCTCCCTCAATCGACGCCGCCTCCGTGCCCGCTGCCCGCCAGGCGCTGGGCGGGTCGCAAGGCTGGGAGGGGCACCGGTACCACGAGCTGCGCACGCAGGCCCTCTCCGACAGCAGCGGGCTCGACCCAGCGGCGCGCCGATGAGCACACCGCACCGCGGGGAGGGACACACCGCTTGGCGCGATGGACAGCACAGCACCGTGCCGCGGGGAGGGAAGGCACCCGCAGCGTGCCGCCGCGCCTCTCTCCACCGCTCCGCCCGTGCCCGTCCTCGCGCGCCGGGGGGGCGCGACGCGGTCGAAGCTTCGAGCCGAGAGGAGCCGAGAGGAGCCGAGATCGCCCGAGATTAGGTGGTCGACCAGATCGAGCTCGACCTCCACCGCACCTTTCCGACAAATGTGCTCTGGCTGCCGCCCCGCCCGCCGGCGCCCGTGGACCGCGTCGTGGCGAGCCTCGAGGCGATGGTGGAGGCCAGCGGCGGCGGAGGCGAGGGCGGCGGAGGCGGCGAGAGCGGAGGCGGCGAGAGCGGAGGCGGCGGCGAGAGCGGAGGCGGCGGCGAGAGCGGGAGCGGTTCCGGCGCGGCGGCGGCGGGCGGTCTCGCCACGGGCGACGCGTCTGCGGCGGTGGCGGCGGAGGGCGGGGCGTTGAGCGGGGCGGCGGACGTGGGTGCCGCGGGGGCGGCGGTCGAGGGGGAGGGGGAGGGGGAGGAGGACGAGGCGGAGGAGGAGAGCGAGCTGCTCGAGGAGCTGTCGGCGAGGAGCGACGCGTCGGGCGCGTCGGCCGTCTCCACCGCCACCTCCTCCGCCGTCTCGTCTGCCCCGAGCGGCGCTCTGTCTGACTTGTCGCTCGACCGGTACCCGGCGGGCACTCCTCCCGGCGCCTCGCTGCTGCGAGTGCTGCTGCTCATGTCCGGGACACGTCCTTGACATGTCTCGGACATGTCCCACAGGCGTCGAGCGGCTGCGAGTGCTGCTGCGCATGTACGCAGTCCTCGACCCGGAGGCGGCCTACTGCCAGTCGATGAACTTCGTCTGCGGCACGCTGCTCATGTACGCGCCTCCCGAGGTCGCCTTCCGTGTCTTTGCGCACCTGATGGGCCCGCTCGGTTTCCGGCGTATGTACTTGCCCGGCCTGCCGCTGCTCATGGACTGCCTCGACGAACTCGGCGAGCAGCGGGAGAGCCGAGACCGTCCGAGATCGTCACAGATCGTCCGAGATCGTCCGAGATGACCCTGCGAGCAGCGGGCGGAGGCCGCCGTCCCAGCGCCGCGCGGGGCGTCCGCTCACGGCATCTGTTCACGCGGGGCAGGCGAGCAGTTGGCAAGGCAGCTCCCAAGGCTGGACCGCCACCTGCAGACGTTCGGGGTGGGGCCGTCCCTCTTCGCAACGCAGTGGTCCGCACACACCGCCACGCAACTCTCTCTCTCTCTCTCTCTCTCTCTCTCTCTCTCTCTCTCTCTCTCTCTCTCTCTCTCTCTCTCTCTCTCTCTCTCTCTCTCTCTCTCTCTCTCTCTCTCTCTCTCTCTCTCTCTCTCTCTCTCTCTCTCTCTCTCTCTCTCTCTCTCTCTCTCTCCAACCCTCTCTCTCCCGGCCCCGCGGCAGCCGCGCGCCGCCGTGACCGCCTCCGCGCCCCGCGGCTCAGGTTCATGACCTTCGGCCTCGACCAGTTCCCCTTCGGCATGGCCCTCCGGCTGCTCGACCTGCTCTTCTACGAGCGGACAGTGATGCCCCTCTTCCGCCTCGCGCTCGCGCTGCTCAAAAAGCGCCAGCGCGCCCTCCTCGCGATCCGAGACTCGACCGAGATGATGACGGCGCTGCGCAGGCTGCCACTCTCCATCAGCGACGACAAAATCGAGGCCTTCTTCTCGCGCGACGTGGCGGCGCAGAAGCCAAAGCTCAGCCGGCCCCACATCCTCTCGCCTCCGGCGGTCGCCGGCAACGGCGGCGCGGACCCCTTTCCCGCACAGGCCTGATGCCCCGGGAGTGGGCTAGGCCGAGGGTTTGGCAGAGCGGACAGGGCGAGGGGGCGCGTCCCGCTGCGGCGAGCTGGCGAGAGGAGCGCGGGCCGGCGCGGCCGAGATGCCACGGCGAACCTGCGGCCACGTCTCTGCGCGGAGCTTTGAAAGAGGTAGTGGTCTTGAGACCTGAGACGGCGCGGACGCAAAACCGAAACGCAAGACAGAAGGTAGCCGGAAGACGATTTTTCTTGATCTTGGGGTTGGCCTTGCCCTTGGGCACAGTACGTGCTTTACGACGGACATACACCATCGTACAACAGTCAACACCTTGGCGGGGGGCGGGGGGGTGGGGGGGGGCGGCAGCTGGCGATACTGACGTACGGGCATTGAAGTTTGAACCGCAACCCCCCGCAACCCCCCGCAAAGCTGATCTGACAAGCTTCCATACAGCCGATTGCCGTAACGGAACATACACAGCATAGTCGGCACTGTTACACATGTTGTACATGTTACATGTACAACATGACATGTACAGCCCGCGGTGTTTTTCAACACCACACTCAAGACCAGGCAGAGAATGAACGCGTCAGAGCGACGCAGCCAGGCGAGTCAGGCCAGCTGCTATTCTCGGCAAGGGCACATGCATCGGCGAGCCATATTGACCGTCGACCGGCACAAGCCAGTGCATCAGCGAGAGGTCCTGCGACTGGGTCCAGTACATCGCATACCCAAGTGAAAGCATGCCCACGGGGTAGAGCTCATGCGTTGGCTACCATGCTCGTCGCTGCTGCCACCCTCAACGTGCGATTGCACCGCGTGCGACCACAGCGCGGGCAAGAAGAGCGCCTCTCCCGCACGCAGCCGGGCGATGAGTGCGTGCTCGCGGAGCGCGGAGCGCAGCGCCGCATCCGGCGCCGCCGCCGCAGCCTCGTCGTCGTCGTCGTCGTCGTCGTCGTCTGAGGCGAAGACGTCGACCGTGGCGTGGTTCTCAATCGGCGCGTCTCCCGTGGCGTACGTGCCTGAGAAGACGCCGTCGTCAAAGGCGTAGCGCCGCTCAGCATACGGCGCAAACAGGCCGAAGCCCTCGCGGCTTGCACGGAGCTCTGTGCCGGCACACAGGAAGAGCCGTGCTGCAAGAAGAGCTCGATGGGGAGCGAGAACCGTCAGAGGTGCTCACCCAGGTAGGTTTGTGATTCGGAAGTCCACCCTGATGCGGTCAGTTCCCCCCCCAGGTTTGACCGCGCAGCTCGCAAGACTCGTCGAGCACTCCCAGCCTCTCTGCGCCTCTCATGCTGCCGCGGCGCCTGCGGGAAGTTCAGTCTTTCCGGAAGATATCGTCGAGTTTTGAAAGCTGCGCGGTCAAACCTGGGGGGAAATAAGAGCGTCCATCGCCGCAACGCTCAACGCCACGGCGCTTCAGTGCTCACACAAATTACTCCCGCAGAGTACATGCGGCAACTATGGGCCGTTCCGGTTCTGGTCGGGCGAAGCAATATCCTACCGCGATGCGCTCGTCAAGGAGGGCAAGCGCGCGTACGCAGGCTGCACCGAAGCCAAGGGCGGTGGTGCGGAGGCGCGTAAGGGGTGCAACGCTCTGCGTACGTGCATGGGCAAGTGCCCGTGGCTCTATGACTCGATAATGATCTTCACTCGCGCCGCAGTCGACGGGAGCAACTTGGCCGCTGCTCCACCTCAGCCCACGGCGCATGAGGTGCAGGAGAGGTTGCGCGCCGGGTTCGACATGGAGCGGCGGCGCCTCGACGAGCTGCTAGAGGGCGTCGCCGCCCTGAAGCAGCGGCTGCTGACGCAGGCGGCGGCGCGGGCCAGGCGGAACCGGGCGGTTGGCGTAGCCGAGCAGCAACGGCTAGAGAGGATCGAGCTGCCTAGCCCCCTCGCGGAGACTTTGTAAGCTGATACCTGTCCTTCCTCGCGAATGAAGATTCGTCGAGAAGGGGGTACGTTCAACTACGACGGGGTCGGGTAGTACAAGTGATCTGTGATCTGTGAGGGTCGGCCCTCGGCCCGCGGGCAGATTTTGTACCGAGGCGGCACCCCAGGGCGGTGCCCGCAGGTCGTCGAACCTTTCTAAGACAGCATTGTCGAAACAATCATCAATTTGACAAATTGTCCCTGGGCGCGAGAGGGTGGTGGAGAGGCGGTCTGTGGCGGCGCGCAAACCGTAACCCACTGGGTGTGCAAGTCCGAAGTCGCCTGCAGAGCAACTGTACGGCAGCGCGTTTTAACTTTTAAAACCGCGCCGTATAAAAGCTTGTTCGAACTATGTATTGCGCAACTGTACTCTACGGCAGCGTTATAACCGCGCCATATAAGCTAAAAAAATTGTTCCAGTCTTAGCAAGCAAAAAGGAGCACACACCACTCAGCAAGTCCGCACCAGCGACTGCCACTCGCCTAACCATGCCTCGTCACAAGTGCCCTCCCAATCGCGCCCAGGCACACACGCTCCGCCTGTTCTCACCCAAACACTCTGTCACACCCTTGCCTCCCTGCCAGAGCGAGCTAGATTCTCCCCGCCTCCCTCCCGCCTCTGCCGCGCGCCTTCTATGGACGTCCAGTGCAGCACCTAGGGGGAGAGAGGGGGTTTGCCCTGGTAGCGAGGTGGCGAGGTCGCGCACTGCAAACCCAGTGTGAGGAGTGGGGGAGCTGGGACAGGGCATGTACGCCTCTGATCTGTCATGGTCTAGTGGCCGATAGGATCCTCCCTTAGGCAACGATGGCGGGTCGGGAGAGGCCCGACTTCATAGCCCGCCACTTACTGCCAGCCTCTCTGACTGCCCAGGGTCTCACCACGATGCCGCCCGAGTAGGGGGGTAAGGTGTGTAGAGTGCGGCTCTGTACTGAACCTCTCTCTGTGTGGATCCCACCTGAGCCCACTCGCGGTGCGAAGGCTCCTAATGCGGCAACTGAGCCCGCAAGGGTAGGGCACTCAGGGAGAGGTTATGTTGGATAATATGTTGTGTTGTGGCGTACTGCTGTGCAGCTGGCGCAGCGAGCCCTGCCCCGGCTCGTCGTCGGGTGGTGCCTGTAACAGCTGAGGCAGGGAGACTGCCTGTGAGTAGCGCAGCTGCGCGGTCGCCCGAGGATTGGGATGACTGGGTGGAGAGACTGGTACGACCGTACCTGGGTATGGCGAAGGCTGGTGGCTAGGGTTAGCTGGGCGCGCACGGCGAGTCCAGTCACATTGCCGCCCCGCAACAGCGATATGAGTGGTCTCTCAGTGCGCGCTCTGCGTCCCTAGAACGTAGCGTGGCGTTGGTGCTGAAGCAGTAAAATGGTACTATATGAGGCGGTGAAGCGCATTCGTCGTCAATTTTGCAAGCCCGGGCTTGCAAAGCCGTTCGAAGCGCCTGATTCGAGCGAGTGGAGGCAGGTTCGAGACCTGGTGGGGGGGTTTGGGGGGGTCGCCCGTCGCCCATCGGACCATCAAGGGATCCATCAAATCCGTCGAATCTGTCGACATCTGTCGACAGCTGGCGCGGCTGGTGCCGGCCGCTGCGCCAGAATTTTTTTGTGCTGAGCACAGGGTTGGTTGTGCCGGGCCGCCCCCGCGAGAGAAACTCGTCAGTAAAACTCTCGGGCGGCCCGGCTGTCTGAGGCTGGCACGCAGTGGCAAAAGCCCGCGGCTCGTCGCCAAGGAGTTACGAAGTTTTTTTCCCATATAAGCTTGTTCGAACTATGTTCGAGCCGGGGCCCGGTCGGCCCCAGCGCCCGGCGGCCCGGGCATCTCTGTCAAGCCACGTATTTGGTCAAATGCGCATGCGGCATGGACGTACACAACCGTATAGCCGACCGCGCGCGCGCCGTCCTGGCGCACGCGCGCGCGCGCGCGCGCGCGTGTGTGTGTGTGTGTGATTGTGTGTCTCGTGTGAGTGTGTGTCTCACTCTCAATCACTCACTCACTCACACTTGCGCACGCGCTCCTCTTCGTGCACAGCCAGCCGCTCCGCTGCAAGACAGCTCGCGTATTAGGAGTACAGCTCGTGCCATGCTCGCGCTCTCTGATGACCACGAGCCAGCGTCGTGCTCCGTGGCCCCACAGCGCACAAGCCACGCTGCTCACGTCACCTGGCTGGAGCGTCGAGTGCGGCTCCGCTTTGGCGCGGGCTCGGCGCTTCCGCTTGCCTCGCCGCGCTCGCCCGTCGCCGCCACGACCATCGCCGCGATCTGCAAGTCCCTCTCCTCGTACTCCTCGATGCGCCGCTTGAGCGCGCGGTTGGGGAAGAGGGTCCGCTCGAGCGGCTGCCGCGTCAAGGGGCTGAGGCCGTCGCCGCGGAGCACGCGTTCGATGGCGGCGCGCTCGTACGAGTTGCCGTCCGAGGCCACCACCGGGTCTGCGCGCGGCGTGAGGCAGGAAGATAGGCATGGCCAAGACGGGACGGACGGGGAGGAGAGCGAGGGGGCGCGCACCGCGCATCTGCTCGAGCGTCAGCGGGCAGTTGAACTCCTCGGGCGGCGGCAGCGCGCCCAGCCCAAACGACTCGCGCCGCGCGCGCCGCTCCGCCTCGCCGTTGATCTCCGCGACCCGGCCGCGCGCCCGCTCGAGCGCGGCGGCCGCCACCGCCACGGCCGCGGCCTGCTCGATGGCGCGCTCGAGCGCCGCCACGTCGGTGCCCGCCTCCGCCGCCTCCAGCCGGGCGGTGGCCGCGTTGACGAGTGCAGCGTGCAAGTCTTCGAAGGCGGCGGTGTCGGCGTGGGCGCTGGCGACGGCCGACAGCACCGCGTCGAAGTGCTCCATTTCTTTCAACGTGTCCGCCGCAGTCTCCGCCACGCCCGAAGCCGCCCCACCCGCCAGCAGCGCCACGAGCGACGGGATGCCGCCCGCCTCGCGAATGGCGTCTCTGTTGACGTCGCAATCGATTGCCAGGTTCGCCAGCGCACCCACCGCGTTCTCCGCCGCCCCTGACTCTGTCCCGACCGCCAGCAGCGCCACGAGCTGCGGGATTGCACCCGCCTCGCGAATGGCGTCGCAGGTGGCCGTGTTCCCGGATGCCATGTTGCACAGCACACCCGCCGCGTTCTCCGCCGTCTTGGACTCCGCCCCGCCCGCCAGCATCGCCACGAGCGGCGGGATGGCTCCCGCCTCACGGATAGCAGCGTGAGCTCCATCATTTCTCGACAGGCCCAACAGCGCGCCCGCTGCGTTCTCCGCCGTCTTGGACTCCACCCCGCCCGCTAGCAGCGCCACGAGCTGCGGGATGGCTCCCGCCTCGCGGATGGCGTCGCTGTTGACGTCGCAACCGATCACCATGTTCCACAGCGCGGCCGCCGCGTTCTCCGCCGCGCCTGACTCCACCCCGCCCGCCAGCAGCGCCACGAGCGGCGGGATGCCGCCCGCCTCGCGGATCGCTTCTTTGTTGGCCGACGTGGCCGCCACATTAAACAGCGCGCCCGCCGCATCCTCCGCGGCCACTGACTCCGCCCCGCCCGCAAGCAGCGCCACGAGCGGTGGGATGCCACCCGCCTCACGGATGATGTTGTGACTGTTTTCGGCTACTCCAGCTGGTTCAGAGAGGTAAGAGAGGGCGCTCGCCGCCGCCGCCGCCGTGGCCGGCGCTGCCAACGGGGATATCAGACTAGCGATGGCCTGCGGCCACGCCTCGCTGCTCGCGTACGTCTCGGCGAGGGCGCCCAGCTCCTCCACCGTCTGATTGAGCCGGCTGAGCGCGGCGGCCACTGGATCCGCCATGTACGTAAGAACACCACGAGCGCCTCCGCCGCCCAACCCAACCTCTCCGACGATGACGCGCGAATCCCCGCGATTTCTTCTTGTGTCGGACGCTACTGGCACATAGAAAAGAGTGTAACCAAAGAATTAAACGCGTGCGCACCTTCCGCTCCTCACCTCACTTGCCAACAACATACCTAAAACCTCACTGGCCGCAACATGCGAGGGGCCGAGCTGTAAGGGTTTGGACCATCCACGTGTTATTCAAAGCAAGAAGACGCACACACTGCGGAAATTCGCACTCACCCCCCACTGTCGCCAGACTGTGAGAGGCTATAGGGGAGGAGGGTGGGAGACCATAGCTCCCGCGAGCCGCGTTCCCGTCGGGCTCCATGTCGCCGAGGAGGGTTTTTGGACAGTCCTCCGCGGTGACTTGGGGCGATTGGAGCAGCAAATGGAGCTCGCAATCAAAGAAGAAAACAGTACCGCGCCCGCCCATCGCCACGTGTACGGCGCCCCCCTCGGATATCCCCACAGTCCCTCCACGGCTTTGTTGTGCTGCTTTGAAGCTGGACCTGCCATGAAGTTCGTGTCCGTGCTCGGCGGCGCCGAGCCCGCCTCCTTCTCTGAGGCGGTGCTCAATGGCTGGGCGCCCGACGGCGTCGCCAGCGGCACGCGCGGGGACTCATCCACGCGCTCACTCCGGAACGCCGACTCGTGGCACGATAGGCGGCATGTACTGGCCGGCGGCTGTCGAACCGGTCTCGCCGAGGACACTCTCTGCGTGGGAATCGCTGTCCTACCCGCGGCTGTGTGAGGAGGTGCTCAAGCGCTTCATCGCTGCCGACGACCCCGACGTCACTCCGCTCGACCTGGCCGGCATTGTCTCGGCCGCGTTTTCCTCGTTTGGCGACGCGGAGGTGGTCTCGCTCCGGCCGCTCTCGGACGAGCTGCACGTGGCCGAACTGTGGCACGGCCCGACGCTCGCCTTCAAGGACCTCGGCATGTCCGTCCTCGGGCGCACGCTCAGCCACCTGCTGCGGCGGCGGCGCCAGCGGCTCACGCTGCTGGTGGGCACCTCCGGCGACACCGGCTCGTCGGCGATGGAGGCGGTGCGCGGCCTCGAGGGGATCGAGATCCTCGTGCTCTACCCGCTGCAGGGGTGCCCGTCCACCTCGCCCGCGCTGCAATCTATGCAATCTCATGCAATCTCGCGCAATCTCGCGCAATCTCGTGTAGGTGCTCGTCCATCTCGCCCGTGCAGGAGCTGCAGATGACGTCTGTCGCCCGGGCAGCGAGCAACGTGCACCTGATCGGCGTGGAGGGGAGCAGCGACGACCTCGACGTGCCGCTCGAGCGCGCCTTTCCCTTCGCCACGGCCTGGTGAGTTGTTTGTCACGAGGTGGTGAGGAGTTGAGTGTTCGTTAGGCGCGCCTTTCGCGACGCCGCGTTCAAGCGGGCCCACAGGCTCGGCTCGGTCAACTCGGTCAACGTCGTGCGGCTTCTCGTGCAGGTCGTGCAATCTCGGACAATCTCGGACAATCTCGGGCGCATCTCGGTCAATCTCGGGCGCATCTCGGGCGCATCTCGGCGCATCTCGGGTAAGCGCATCATGGGCGCGTCTCGGGCGCATCTCGGGCGCATCTCGGGCGCATCTCGGGCGCATCTCGGGCGCATCTCGGGCGCATCTCGGGCGCATCTCGTGCAGGTGGTGCACTACTTCTACGCCTACCTCCGCCTGCCGGAGGGCTCGATACCACACCACCCACGGGACCGAACCCACCCTGGATTCGAGACTCTGGAGGTATGGGAGTAGGCGACCTCCGCCCGCCGGAGGGCTCGAGCGAGCGCCGCGCGCGCGTCGCCGTGCCGTGCGGCGCAGGTGGGCTCGTTGCCGCGGGTCGGGGTGATCTCGGGTGATCTCGGGGTGATCTCGTGTGATCTCGGGGTGATCTCGTGTGATTTCGGCTGTGATCTCGGCTGTGATCTCGGCTGTGATCTCGGCAGGTGGACACCTTGCCGCGGGCCTTCTCGCGCAGCAGATGGGGCTTCCAATCACGCTGCTCGCCGCCACGAACGCAAACGACGCGCTGCACCGGCTCCTCGCCACGGGCGAGCTGCGGGCGCACGGCACAGTCTCACAGACCGCGTGGGGGGGGGAGAACATCCAGGCGCGAGATCACCCGAGATCACCCGAGATCACCCGAGATCACCCGAGAGTGCGCAGTCCGCCCTCGAGGGACATCCAGGCGCCGCACAACGTATGGCGCCACGTTCTCGCCACACCTCGCCATATCTCTAGGTGCCGTACGAGACCGTCCGAGATTGTCCGAGATTAGGTGCCGTACAACGTGTGGCGCCTGCTGTTTGTGGCGAGCGGCGGCGACGCCGCGGCGGTCCGCGGCTGGCAGGCGCACACACCGCCGTCCGTTGAGCTCTCACTCAAAAGCACAACCCCGCGCCCAGATCACGCGCACGGACAGTCGAAGAACGGACAGGCATGCAGAGGTCGACTAGTCAGACAGGCAACGCCGAGTCCCTCGGAAGGCCAGCGCGATGCCCGCCTCTCACTCTCTGTAAAGTAGACAACGGGGGCGGGGGCACGCACACTGCAGCACACTCAGGGCGAGGGACTCCAGCACAACTCCACGCCGCCAGTCTAGCACGCACGCACGCACGCACGCAAGACGGCCGAAAGACTGTTCAATCTCTGCCAGATCAACGTGTGCCGTTGGGAAGGCCACTGAGACCACATGATGCCCGTGGTGCCGATCCAAGTCCACTCTCGCCACATCTCGCCACATCTCTCCACATCTCGCCACATCTCTCCACATCTCGCCACATCTCGCCACATCTCGCCACATCTCGCCACATCTCGCCACATCTCGCCACATCTCGCCACATCTCGCCACATCTCGCCACATCTCTCCACATCTCGCCACATCTCGCCACATCTCGCCACATCTCTCCACATCTCGCCACATCTCTCCACATCTCTCCACATCTCGCCACATCTCGCCACATCTCGCCACATCTCGCCACATCTCGCCACGTCTCCAGGTCAGCACCCACGCGAGGGCTAAGCCCACTCTCAGTACACCGGCATGTCGCACCGCGCGCTGGCGCGGCCAGGGCATGTCCACGACACGTCCATGCCGCGTCCCGTCTCAGGCGGATTTTGGTGCGGGCGGGCTGACGCTGCCGCCGCGCGTGCGCGAGTGGCTGCGCGTGCGGGTCGCCAGCGCCGCCGTCGACGACGCGCTCACGCTGCGCACGATGCTCGAGACGCACCAGCGCTGCGGCTACCTCCTCGACCCACACACCGCTGTCGGTGTCGCTGCCGCGCAGATCGCCGCCGGCGTGGGCGCCGCCCTCTCCTCTCCCCCCTCTCGCTCCTCTCCCCCCTCCCCCCTCCCCCCTCCCCCCTCTCCCCTCCCCCCTCTCCCCTCCCCCCTCTCCCCTCTCCCCTCTCCCCTCTCCCCTCTCCTCCTTCCTCCCCGCCGGCCCCTACGGAACAGCCTCAACGCCCCCCGCCGTGCAGAGGAGGAGAGCTGCGCCGCCCGCGTGCCGACACTATGCCTCGGCTGCGCGCACCCGATCAAGTTCTTGCCGACCGTCGCCGCTGCCTTTGGCTGCAGCGCGTCGCGCGCCCTCGCGTTGGCGAGCGGCCCGGCGGGCCACCGCTGCGTCGAGGCTAGTAGTAGTATTGAGAGTGCGAGGACTGCACGCGCGCCGCCTGCCGCAGCGCACACGTGACGCACGCGCACCGAAGCACGTGCGCAGGCGGTCGGGCAGCTGGCGCAGCAGGCAAAGCAGGGCTACCCGGCGGCTGGGTGGGTGCCCCCGGGCTGTTGCGCGGTGTTGCGCAAAGGGGAGGCGTGGCAGGCGGAGTGGACCGCCGCCGTGCGGGCAAAGGTGGAGGAGCTGTCGGCGGCGGCGGCAGCGCTGAGGAGCCGGCTGTAGTTGTAGACCGCACCTTCGAATGATTCGGGTCTATAATATTGCGATCCACAAAATCAAACTAGCAAAACAAGCGACTGGCGGGCGTTGAGGGAGGAAGAATGTGAATGAAGCTCAGTGAAAAACGCACTTGGAGCACACGCAACGCATAAAAAGTTTCTGCTTTCTCCACTTCTTTCTCCGCGCCGGGGCGAGCCCAGAACCTCCATGCCGCGGTAGCCGGGCGCGTCGGAAGAAACGGCGCCCCGTGGTGAAGGGGTGGATCAAGTCAGGATCGAAGACGGCGGAGCTTGGAAGTGGCGGCACATTTACGGTACAACCTTGGCGAGAAGAGCGCGGAGAAGCTGCAGAAGCGTTGGCCGACCTGTGGCGAGCTTGCAGAGGCGCAGCCAGAGGCTCTACGCGACCTCCACGAGGAGGAGTTGCGCGGCAAGGTGAGCGTGAAGAACCTGCTCGGGCTTCGTGACGCGCTTCGCACGCGCTTTAGCCTGGCCGGGTGTGGCGAGGACGAGGGCGCGGCAGCGGCCGAAGGGGAGGGCGGAGAGGGGGAGGGGGAGGGGGAGGGGGAGGGGGAGGGGGAGGAGGAGGGGGAGGGGGAGGAGGAGGGGGAGGAGGAGGAGGAGGAGGGGGAGGAGGAGGAGGAGGGGGAGGAGGAGGAGGGGGAGGAGGAGGAGGAGGAGGGGGAGGGGGAGGAGGAGGAGGAGGAGGAGGAGCGGAGGAGGAGGAGGAGGAGTGTGCGGAGTCAGAGCGGAGTCAGAGCGGGAGGAGGTGCACGCGCGACGCGCCTGAGTCCGAGATCGACTTCTCCTGGCTGGAGCGCTGCCGCCTCACAGCCTCAAGCCGCTCTGCGATCAGAAGGGCCTGAATGTGGGGTGGGGCAACTCGGAGGCGCTGGCGAAGCGGCTGCGCGCCAGCGGCGGCCTGAGCGGGGGGCAGCTCAAGGGGCTGTGCGATGCTCCAGAGGTCGGAGTCCCATCATACGGCACCAAGGCGGAGATCGCGCGGCGCATCGGCGCCAAGCTGGCAACTGACCGCCTGCATAGCTCGCGGCCTTAGTATCAAGCATTCAGTGACGACCTGATCGTACGGCCAGTAGGAAGGTGTCCTTCCAGCGCGTGCACGCTTCTGACGCAATGCGCGTCACAAACTGCCTCGGATTGGCTGCTGGCACTCTCGAGGCTATGCCTACACAGCATCGCGCGCATGGGCAGTCAAGAGGGACCATGCACCTTCTCAGGACAGCGCCGGTGCCTCTCTCTTGGACCGGCAAACGTGGTGGTCTCGTGTCACCGATGTGGGACCAGTGCGGCATCGCGCCATCGACAGCTCTGGACTGCGCCTCACCACTGACCGGGAAGGCCGCCAAGTGGGTCAGCACCGGTCGCACATTGTGGCAGCAGTCAGCAGCGCATGTCTGATAGCTAGAGCAGCAGCGTCAGGGTCGCAGGGTCGGATCGTGTCAAGCCTCTCGCCCGGCCGGCCGTGTGCAGACGTCGGCCTGTCTGCTGTCTGGAGTGATCTGTCGGCGGTCGATAAGCTGATGAACCTCGGCGTCCTGGTGCAGCGCGACCGGGAGGCGCCCCCTGTCTCTGTCTCCGACGCGCCTATGAATCTCGAGGCGGAGGAGGGGATCGACGACCCGCCCTCCCCCGGCTCGGTGACGGCCAACTCCCTCATTGAGGAGCTCGCTGCGGCGTGCGGCGACGTGCTGGAGAACTCGGGGTGGACGGCGGACAGGTGCAGGTCGAGATCAAGCTCACCTCGCCCGGGCGCGCCCGCTCACCCCGGTCGGCTCGCTGCCGGACACGCCTATTTCCAACTTTATCTCGCGCGTCGTCCGCACGCCGCCATGAATGTGTACGAGGGGCTGCTTTTGCTGCTGTACATGCTGGCCTGCCTTTATTTATTCGTAGAAGTAGCGAACCGAATCGTGTGTGTATGGGCGCTCCCCGCCTGGAAGAAATTCCGGGCCGTCGGCGGCTCTCAAGCTTCTCCACCGTTTTCTCCAGAGCCTCGATGCGCTTGCTGGCCTCGGTTAGCTCGCCAATGGTCCATATTTTGAGTTTGATAAACCCTTCCTCGAGCATTTCTCGATGCGCTGGCAGACCGCTGGTATGGGGTAGACAACGCCCTCCTCTGGCGGCTCGAGTGTCGGTAGTTCCTTAGCTGTAGCGACCGACAGCGACGCTACGTTGTTGGCGATCTTGAAGTTGTAGCGCAGCTGCGCCGCCAGCGCGTCGACCTTGGTCCTTGCTGTTGTTGATCGTCAGCCGCTTCTCGACCTCGAGCGCCCGCACTGTGCGGAGTCCCATTTGGGGCGGCCATTCGCGGTCCAGTGTGGGGTTCTTGCTCACCGCGAATTCTTTTTCCTTCGCGGCAACGCGATGGCGGCAAGGCCTCTTTGCGCGCCCGCCCTCGCCACGCCGAAGACCAACCGACGTCGGACCGCGGTGAGACCGCGCCGCCCCCCGCGCCCGCCCGCGCCCGCAGCGTGAACACATACGCGCGTCCCTCGCCGCACGGAAACATACGCGCCAGCCGCGCAGCAGCCTCACATGCAGCGCCGACCGCATGCTCGCGCCCTGGGCCGCCGACGACCCGGTCGGGCGGGCTGCGCGGCCGCCGCACATCACCAGGCAGGCGCGCGACCACCCGCAGCACGCCGCAGCCCACCGCGCAGCCCTGCCAGCCAAGCCTGCGCCTCCCAGCTGCACAAACAGGGCGCACAACAGAGCACAGCGCACAGCACACACCGGCGGCGCGCGCGCAGCACACACAGACGCGCGCGCGACCGCAGCACGCACACGTACACAGCACGCGCGCGTCGCACGCCAGCGCAGCGCCGCACACAGAGCACACTTGCCCACATCAGCAGCAGCCAGCCTGCCACAATCCTCATCTCACACACGCGCGCACACACTCCCCCCTACCGGCGCACGCATTGGGCGTCGCCGAGAGCTCCCAAAGCTGACTTGTGTGGCTGCTTGCGCTGCCCTCGCTCGACGCGGCAGCACAGCGAGGGTCCAGCGCCGCCATCAAGGCTCGTGTCCGTGCGATGCCTTCCTGGAGAGCCAGCCGCGCCTGCTGGGCCCCCCCGTCGTCTGAAAATCGCGAGCGGTGCGCCGGCCCGGCTCGAGGGAGGCCCCACGAGCGGGACTCTCGCGCCCGAAGACGCCGCCCCTGGCGAGGCCTGCCAAGCCGCTGCGGAGCATTGACC
>NW_005197506.1:362176-383305 GCF_000372725.1 Emiliania huxleyi CCMP1516 | reverse complement strand
GGGACCACCCGCTTCATCTCGCCTCCTAGTCTCGCCTCTCTCGCCTCATCTCGCCGGCCTCGCTTCATCTCGCCTCACCTCGCCTCATCTCGCCTCACACCTCTCCTCATCTCGCCTCACCCGCTCGCCTCATCTCGCCTCACCTCGCCTGATCTCGCCTCATCTCGCCACTCGCCTCATCTCGCCTCATCTCGCCTCACCTCGCCTCATCTCGCCTCATCTCGCCAGATCGCCCCTCACCTCGCCTCACCTCGCCTCATCTCGCCTCATCTCGCCCCACATTTTTTTCTTATTCTTTTCTAGACCACTCCGAGACCGACCCAAGACCGACCCGATACCCGAGATCGACCCGAGATCGACCCGAGATCGACCCGAGATCGACTCGAGATCGACCCGAGATCGACCCGAGATCGACCCGAGATCGGCACGAGCGATCAACCCAACAATGCCCCAGAGCCCCCTCCGGGGGGACCCCCCCTCACCCCGAGTGTCCGTGTCCTTCGCGAGTCACCGATGGGGAGCGGGGGGGGGTGCGAGATGCACAGGGGAGGCTGGGGAGGGGGGGGTCCACTCTGAAGACTGCCGACCGCGGGGGGGTTTTGTCCCACAGGGTTTTACCCTCCGCGTGAGGATCGGCGCGGCGAGGGGGTAGGCGCGGCGTGCGGATGGGAGGAGAGGCCGGCCGTCGTGACTGACGACCCGCCGACGGAGCGGTGAGGGCGTCCGCTGGGCTCGCTCGGCGCCGCGCGGCTCGACGGGCGGCCCGTCCGCCGTGCGGCGGCCGGAAGGCGCGCCGACACGCTCGCCGTCTCGCCGCATGCGCCGGCGAGGGGCGCCTCGGCCGCGCGGGTGCGCTGTCGGTGGCAGCGCGGTGCTCGAAGGCGGTGCCAGCCTCGAGAAAGGTGCGCGAGCCGCGCCTGCGCGCGTGCGGCGGGCCGTGGGGGTCGGTGCGGCTGCGCCGGGGCAGCGAACGGCCTGCTGGAAAGGCCGTGAGAGGCGCTCACCACCGGGCGCTCGACGCCAAAGAAAGCGGCGGCCGCCGAGCCAGATCACGGTCGAGCGCGTCGAACGAACCTGTCCGGAGCGCAGCGGCCGTGACCGTGGCGGTCAGGAGGCATGCACACATACGCGGACCGTCGCGGTACGAGGCAGGCATCGGCGGCGCGACCCTCGACACGCGAAGATGTACCATCGCCCCCCGAGGTCTCTTGGGTTATATGATGTGCGCAACGGCGGTTCTGGTACCACTGTGCAGCGTCGTGCCCGGATCCCGGCCGCCCTGCGCTGGCTGGGCCTCACAGTAGCATGCAGCATCGACGGCGCCACGCCGGACCGATCGCCCACGGCAGAGCGTGGCGCGCCCACCCTTCCGAGCGGCGACAGACATCCCGCGCACGGCGCTCTAGCGCGAGCACCAGCAGCAGCACTGGGCCGCCGGTTGCGCGCGGAGGAGAAAAAAGATGATCTGAAGATCTGAGACATGGAAAAAAGGGCAAAAAAAGCATGAAAAAAAGTGACGAGCAATGGAGGATGACGCGTGAAAGGTCCGCTCACTGCGGAAGGGGCTCGAGCATATCGAGCGCGGTCTGCAGCGGCACCGTGGTCACCATCGCGAACGAGTCGATCGCGCCGTAGCCGATGAGCAGCTCGTGGCCCGAGCCGTCGGCGGAGGGTTCGAGCACGATCGAGGACGAATACTGCACAGAGTCGCAGTCATCAAGCGCCTCGCCCGTGAGCAGCGAGAACGCGCGGAAGCAAAACTCCGTCGAGATCCGCGTGAGTGCGTACGGCGGCGAGGCGGACAGCGTGAAGAAGAAGTGCGTGTAGTGGTTGCCGTTGAAGGGGTAGTCGGAGCCGAAGCCGCCCACCGGCCCATGGACGGTGCCTGAGCCGCGCGCGAGGTGCCCCACGCCGAGAAGCTCGTTGCCGAGCGCGGGCACGCGCACGAGCATCCGGCCGCCGTGCAGCATCGACGTCCCATTCGACTTGTCCTCCCCCGCCAGGTCGGCGAAGAGGGCGGCGGCGGCGGCCGAGAGCTGTTCCCCGGCCGTCTCGAAGCAGAGAGTGTCCACGCGAGGGTAGCGCTCGCCGTACGTGCCGGGGCAGAGGCGCGGCGCTGCGCCCAGCAGCGACCAGAAGTTGGACACGTTGGCCCCGTCCTGCGCGCCGGGCGGCAGCGTGGTCACGCGGCCGACCGCCGTTGGGGCGATCCAGTCGAGCGCGAGGAGCTCGTCGCCCTCGACGAAGAAGGAGGGGTTCTTGTGGTTGCTGCCCTTCGGCGCGAGAGGCGGGAAGTCGGCCGGGTCGCACCCGGCGTGCGCGCACGAGCCGAGCGAGTGCTCCTCCGCCTCGGCGTGCGTGACGAGCAGCCGCGGCGCGCACCCCGCCGGTGCGAAGAGCTCCACTCTGAGCGGGACAACGAGGGCGCGCTCGCTCAGGGGCATCTCGAAGCCCTGCATCTGAGTGGAGTAGTCCTGCGCGCTCGCCACGTACCGCCCGCCGTACTCGAAGAGGCCCACGTCCATGAGCGTCGACTGCGCCATCCGAGGGCTGGATGGGTCCAGCGCCTCGAGCGGGGGCACGGCGCCCCCTCCCCCCGCGAGCTCGCGCAGCAGCGGCGTCAGGAGGAGCGGATCCATCTGGCGCGAGAAGAGGCCGACCGTCGTGGTCGGCTCGACGGGGCAGGTCTCGACCGGACCGCCGTGCACGATGTCGTCGTACACGCCGCCGACAGGCTCGCGCGTCCAGAAGGGCAGCGAGTTTAACGCGACCAGGTAGTGAGCGCCGGGCACGGCGCGCAGGGGCGAGTCGGCGGGCAGCACGACGATGGACGGGTTGTAGCCGTAGAAGTGGCACTGCAGCGGCACGCTCGCAGCGCGCAGCGGGCTCGCCATGACCGAGGGGGCGCGCGTCCAGTCGACGAGGCGGCTGCTCGACGAGGCGAGTACTTTCGGGCAGGACCCACGAAGAAAGCCAGACGTCGCAGTCGGCACGTGCGCGAACGTGGCCATCGTGACCCGGCAGCCGGAGGTCGCGTTGGGGGTGAGCCGGTACTCGTCGGTGCCACCCGTCGGCAAGTTCCAGTAGATGTTGGTGAGCAGGTGGGGTCTGCGCCTCCCCTGCTCGTGTGCGGTGTCGCGCCAGAGGGGCAGGCCGTAGCCCTTCACGCCAAAGCGGTTGGGGATGATGCCCGAGTCGATGGAATCGAGCGCAACGGCGGCGCGGTCCCACTGCTCGTCCGCGGGGCAGGTGGGCGGGCCGAAGCCAACCACCAAGCCTGCTGACAGCATGCACACACACCTCCTTCCCAAAGCCACTCCCAACAGAGCCGTGCAGCCGATTCGCTGCCGTCCCTTTTTCAGTGTACTCGCTTAGTGTGGGTAAACCATAAAAGTAGGTTTGAATTCGTCCACGTAAGGCTTGGTGAGTGGTTGGGGTGGCCTCAGGCATCCCCAAGGGAGCCGCTGCGGTGCCACATAAGCAGCTTAGTGATTGTCGAGACTTTAAAGTGTTTCGTTGGAAGAAACGCAAACAGGACAGACGCTACTATGGTCACCAGTAAACCATAATTCGACTTTGAGGGATCATATCTCAAAAAGCCGGGAGACAGCATAGCCTTATTATTGCATATTATGCCACATAAGGTCAAACTTGACCCCACAAGCATCAAGAACCCGATGCTCCGGCTCGACTGTGCCGGCACACTGCCTCCTCGCGCCGGCTGCTAGCAGGCCGTCGCGGCCCGTGGTGCACCAGAGAGAGAGGTCGACACGTTGCCCCCGCCGGCGAGTCCGCGCGGCTCAGGCCGGCCAGAAGGTGTGTGGTGACGGCACCGTGGCAGGCGTGCGGAGAAGAGCTCGCCGAACGCGAGCAGCAGATGGCCAAAGTGTACCAGCGCGAGAGCCTCGCGAGCGGGCGCAGAAGAAGCTCGCCGTGACACGATGCCGGGCGGTGGTGATGCTCTGGCGGCTGTGCACAGTGGGCAAAGTCAGGCTGCAGCAGGGCAGCACGATGGTAGTGCCCTGCTGCAGCCTGGCCTGACATGCACAGGGCGAACAGAGACACTACTATCGTCCGGCGCTCGTCACCGAATCTGGGCCAACTTCGACCGCCGCCACAGCTCGCCACGAGCACGCAGCGACAAAATGTTGACTGTATGGAAGTTGAGGCTGGTCGAGAGGAAGAGGCTGCCGTGTGAGCCGGCAGCAGGCCGAGGGGGGGGGGGGGGCGAGGGATTCGCCCTCACACGGGATCGCCGTGTCTCAGTATCTCGGCCGTGTGACGGTGTCAGCCGTGTGACGGAGGGATTCGCCCTCGGCTCTCGGGGGGATCCGCCCTCGAGGGCCATGTTCGCCGCTCGACGGGTGGAGCCGCTGTGCCCACCGGCCGAGGGGGAAAGGGGGGGGGGGGCAAAGGGGGTGGACGGTCACCTGGATCGTTGAACTCGGAACGCTGGCTGGGGCCGCCGACGAGCGGCGCGGGGGGCGACGTCGGCTCCGCGACGCCGTCGGCCCGGGAGCAGCCGCGCGCGGGGATGACCTCGTCGTCGCCGACGAGGAGGCCGCGCAGCGCCTTCTGCACGAGGGAGAGCATTGACGTTGCCGGCATCGGTAGTCGTTCGGTTCGGCCTGGCTGCCCTGCGCGCCGGGGCGCCTGCAGCGTGCGTCGCTGGCGGGCCGGCGGGTAGCGCCGCCTCCGCTCGCTTGAGAACTGGTCGATTGGCGCCTGTCTGAGCAGGAGCCGACGCTAGTCGGGAGCTGTGTCAGGAGCCTCGTGGCGCTCGGAGGTCCCGCGCACAAAGCGGCGGGCAGCGGCGGGCGCGGGGTAAGGGTTCCCGCCCGCTAGGCTGCCCTCTGCGCCGAGGCTCGACCCGCTTCTCCTCAGTTCACTAGCACAAACTGAAGTTTGTTTATCAGAAACTCGAACGCGGCGCGGCTGCCCGCAGGCGTGCCGTCCTCCCATCCCTCCCTTGGGTTCTTGTTTTCTTTCTTTCTTTCTTTCTTTGATTTGCTGTGTGAGTGTTGAGGTGATGCGAACGCGCGTGCGCGCGGCGCGGGTGCCGTTTTGGTTCTCTTTTATACCAGTGATGAAATGTAAACCGACTTTTAATTACCACGCGCGCGCACGCGCATGAGGTGCATGGCTGACACGCGTGCATGCGCGGGCTGGCTGCCGCCTGTGAGCACATACCGGCTGGGTTCCAGGGCGTCAGCCCGTTGTCAGTGGCCAGCGCCACCGGCACAACATCTGGCTCCCCCAACACCGCCGGGCTGCGGCACACCACCTCCGTGCTCGCCGGGCTGATGGATACAAACGAGCCGCCTTCAGCGCTGCCGGCGCGCTCGCAGGGATCGCGGCAATGCTCGCCCTCCAGCGGGCCCTGCTCACTGGCTCACGGGCAGTCACGGTGGCAATGCAGCAGTCGGAGGAGGATCAGGGCGAGATCACGCGCGGGAGGGCCAAGCACGACATGACGCCGAGCCAGCTCGCGCGCCGGCAAGCGGCCGACCCGCTCATCTCCCTCATGCTCGACCTCCTCGACCGCCTCTCGCTCACAGAGGTGTGCGCCATGAGCGATGGCGCGGCTGCGAGAGCTCCGACAATGCCGCTGCCCACGACTAGGCGTGTGCCGTGGCGGAGGACCTGATCGCCGAACACCTCGAGGCCGCACAGCGCGAAGACGCGCTACCCACCGAGCTGAGCACTCTCGCGCCGAGGCAACCGCTGCGTGTGTGTCGGCTCTCTGGCTGTGAGCATGAAGGACATCCCTTCACTACTCCGTCTGTGCAACGAGTAGGCTCGTCTCGAACGAGTTTGGCCGGCTGTGGCAGCCGCTCCACCTCCGCGAGGCGCTGATCGACTACGACAACGAGGCCACCCTGCCGTACTCGCCCCCCCCACCCCTTACTGCTACTGCTGCTGCTGCTGCTGCTACTACTACCATACGTGACCAATCGTACTCGCTGTTGAGTCTGCTCAGTCCTGCTCGATGCCTGAAGGCGCACGTCACTTGCCGCCAGTACGTGCCGGCGACCTTCCGCGAGCTGCGCAACATCTGCAACCTCGCCCAGGTCTATGGGGAGATATGGGGAGATATGGGGAGATGACATCAAGGAGCTGCGCAACATCTGCAGCCTCGCCCAGGTCCGCGGCGCGGCGGGCCCGGGCGCAGCCCTGCAGCTGCTCACCTTCGACGGCGACCAGAGACTCTCTCCGCGTGTCCACGACACGTCCGCGACACGTCCGCGACACGTCCGCGACACGTCCGCTGGATGTGCCACCGTACAGGCGACCAGACCCTCTATCCAGACCGCGCCACGCTGGGCAGCGACGCGCCGCTCGTGCCGCTGCTGCTCGAGCTGCTCACGCGCGGCGTCGCCCTCGCCCTCGTCACGGCGGTTGGGTTCGACGAGGCTGCGCCCTACGAGGCCCGCCTCTGGCCTCTGCGGCGTCCAATGAATTGGCGAATCGTCAGTCACCTCGATTCACCAATCATGAGCAGCTGATAGGCTCGCCTCTCCGGCCTCCTCGCCGCCCTCACCGCGGCGAGCGCACCCGAGGCGATCTGCGCCCGCGTCGTCGCCGTCGTCGGCTAAATATTCGACTAGATTCGACTCCGTTGTGTGACCGCCGCCCGGCTCGCCACGAGCACGCAGCGACAAAATGATGACCATGTCGAAGTTGAGGCTGGTCGAGAGGAAGAGGCTGCCGTGCGAACCGGCAACTGGCTGGCTCGGCGTGGACAGCCGGCGGCGACTTTTCGCCGAAGAGCGTGCCTGCCGAAGAGCGAGTCTGACTCAAAGTGCACGGAGTGGGCGCGCCGACCGTCGGGAGGAGTCCGATGGGTGCCAGGACGATCCAGAGAGCGATGAAGGCGCAAATTGCGTCGCCGAAAGTGGCGGTAGAGGCCAGGCCGTGCGCGTGGGCCGGTCGGGCCACGTCCCGGGGCGAGCGATCGAGGGCCGCGGGGCTCGCCCCGTCGGCCGAGCGGTGCGAACGGCCGGTCGCCCGCTTCGGGTTGGACCCGCCGGGCGGTCCGGCGGCGGAGTGCATGGCCGGGCGGGCCTCCGGGAGGCAGGCGGGGCCGCGACAGGCGGCAGGGCAGAAAATCCCATTCGGAGAGGCGAAGGACAGACCCGGTTGCTACCTCGTGGGGTCAATGATACTCGAGTAGGGACTGTCATTCCTGTTCAGAGGTACGTGCGGACCAACTACGTTGGAGCCATGCGGAGCCTTTTATACCAAAAAGCGGGCAACACGGTGTTTGAGCACTTGAGCACTACGCGCCGCATCCTCCCAGTGCGCCGCATCCTCCCATTCCCGTACATTCGACCCCTCGTGTACATAATGTTGACTTTGCGTGCGTTGGCATCGACGGAGAGGATTGCCCTGAACGGTAAGGCACTGCGAGTCGTCGAGCTGCGTGAGCTTTGACACGATGGAGGCTGGCCCAACATGCGTTCCATCGGGGACGTGCAAGCCAGGATTGACCAGAGCAAGGTGCGAGAGATGTACGCCGGCGCCAATCGTCAGCGGAGGAAACTCCATGTAGCCCTTTCCAAAATTGTGCGCGTAAGCCGACGCTGCCCCGTCAGTGCTGAAGCATTCGCCAATCGTGATCAACGACGTCTCCGGCTGCATGGGGTATAAGCCACCACGAGCAGGAACCTCGGAGTGCCGTCCGACGGTGGCCCCCGCTAGTCGGAAGAGAGTGCGCGGAAAAGACGTGCCGGTCCATAGTCGCGCTATTGGCATTGTTAGAGAGGTGGCCGTTCTCGCGTTGAGTGCCAACGCGCTGGTCCAACGCGAATGCTCCCTCGTGTGCCAGCCGTACGCCTTGCCAGGCTGCGCGAGAGAACCCATTAGCGAGCGAGAGAAGAGGACGGAGCACACGGCGTAGAGTGGCTGGACGAAGAGCGGTTGGATGACGCATGCGGTGCAGATGGTGATGGTAGAAAACATGACGAAGGTACCCATGTCCGCGCCGCGGTCGAGTAGGCCTGTAGCACGGGCTTGTTCGTACCAGATCGCCAGCGGTGCGGCCAAGGTGAAGCTCAAGTGCCAGGCGATTCGGACGGCCATGAGCAGTAGCATGTGCACCTCATACGCCAACACCCCGCCAGCTGGAGCGCGGCTGCGGTCGGGCCGGTATCGTATGAGCTTGCCACGCGTGCCGAGCATGGCGGTGCCCGTCTCGACAGTGGTGTGCGGTGCAACGAGGGTTCTCTCCGAGATGGCGGCGTCGCTCTCAACTGTGACACCCGAGAGCAGGATAGATTCTGGGCCAACAAAGCTGTTCGGGAGGAGGCGGATCGCACCGAAAGTAACGGTGCTGGGTGCGCCCGTTTGGCGCCGGTGATGCACCTGGCGGGTGTTGTACGAGAGAAGAGCACTGGTGTAGCAGCCTTTACCCACCTCAAGCAGATCAAAGTCGGGCAAGGAGGGCGTTGGCGAGAAGATTGCGGTAAAATGGATGCGGGCCCCAAAGAGCACACACCACGCAGTGTCCAGAACCGAGTAGTATTTGAATGGACCGACGGTGCTCTCCGCCAACCAATAGAGGCGTTCCACGTACCATTGACGTAGCATCATCGCCGTCGTGATGGTCACTGTGCCCGGCCTCTGGCACCCAATCAGCGACCACTTGGCGCCGAGCGCGTAGAGCGTGAAGAATGTCGGCAGCACGAGCGCACAGATCGCAAATCCCCATAGCCCGTGCTGCGCAACTACCCAGCGCCCGTGCCGCGCGAAGCCGTACAGCGGTCCGAGCAGAATCAATCTCGCTGCAATGGCCGCAGCAAAAGCAGTCTGGAAGAGGATGCAAAGGAAAAGGCAGACGTGCCCGATGAGGAGGGAAGTGGACTGCCCGCTCTGCGAGCGCAATGTCACCTCCGTGCAGTTGGCACCAAAGTTGCTCGATGGCGGCAGCACGTCGGCATCGGAGACGATCGACCGATCAGGGACGTACCCTTGGGCGACCGAGAAGATGCCAGCTACCGCCTCCTCGCCAAGGCGAGTACCTCCGCAAACGATCGACTGCTGCAAAACGGACGCGCCTGAGCAAATCGAGATGCGCTTGCACTCGAACCGCATCCCGTCGCTGCTCTGCACGACCCTCAGCCTCGCGCCCGCCTCCAGCAGCACGTCGTCTCCGATGTCCACCAGCTCGGCAACAGGCGCGACATCTGGAAGCGTCGTACTGAGCACGACATTGACGCCCACGCGAGCACCAAACAGCCGATGGAGCCAGACGAGCAGTTCCGTGTGCACCAGGAGTGACGCGGGCAGTGGTAGCAGCAGGTGCGCCGCGTCTGAAACAAGCCTCGTGCGTAGCCAAGTCAGGCTCCAACAGTGGTATGAAAGGCCATGCACCAGCCGCACCCCGACTGCCTTCTTGACTATGAGGGCCCAACCGATCATGCAGGAAATGGTGAAGAGGATCGCCCCAAGGAAAACGCAGGACGTGCTGATGACCATCAGAGCTGGGGATAGAGAGTGAGCGATCTCGAACTCTTCCGCTCCGCCGTAGACGATGGCAGGGATGAGCTCGAGCCAATCCACGTTCGATAACAGGCCAGCGAGTTTCGTCAGGGTGTAGCCGCTGAGCATGATGGGGATCAATATGCCACAGGCCGCGTTGAAGGCGCAAGAGAAGACGCGTGCAACAATGAAGAGTAGTTTCTTGGAGGTCCCGTGTTTCGCCGCGAAGGTGTCGCACTCTGCGCACAGCCGAAGGACCTCGACCTTTTCCACGAGCTTCTCGTGCTCCTCCCGAGTGAATGCGCGCCGAGGACTGAGCGGCCCGAATGGATCGACGGAGGATAAGCTGATGTCGGGGCCTTCTCTCTCCGAGCTGCTCGTGCTGTCAGCCGCGCTTCCCCCGCCATCGTCTCCGCTGCGAGTTGTGTTCACGACAGCTGCCAGAGCGTCAAACGAGCTCGCATCAAGAAGAGTGGCCAAGTCAACCTTGGCGCCGAAGCGCCGTGAGATGTCGACGGCAAAGGCGCTGATTGCGAGCGAGTCGAGTCCGAGATCGAACAGGCTCGCTGTCGCCAAGGCGTCGACAGGTAGCACGGTGTCAGTCGCCACAAAGGCTCGTACAGCCTCGAGAAGATCTTCCGACGTCACATCACAGCGCAGGGGCGGAGCTGCCTGCTTGCTATCTGTGTTGGTCAGCCGGCTGAGCACGTCGGCGAACATGCCCCTAACGTGCGGATGCTGTCTCATCAGCTGCATCACACCCCCGGCGTTGATGGCTGCGATCGTGCAGACGGCCGGCCCCCTTTCCGCTGCATCGAGCACCTTACCAAGAGCAGCGAGTGCCTGTGATGGCTCGATCTGCAACCACAACGAGGTGCTCACTCGCTCTCCTGCTGCCATCCCATACCCCGCCCACGGTCCCCACTGCACCGATAGCGCCGGCACGCCGGAGGCACACCGGCGCTGTGCAAGTGTGTCAAGGATGGCGTTGGCAGCGCCGTAATTGGACTGGCCGAGCGTGCCCACGAGGCTTGTGACAGAGGAAAAGAGAACAAAATGGCGCGGTTGCACACCCATCTCTGTGAGCAAGGCGTCAATCAGCCGGGCAGCGTCCGCCTTTGGTGCTGCCACCCGTTGGAGGCGCTCGGCCGTCATCGCACGCAACAGGCCGTCGTCAAGTATCCCAGCAGCATGGAAGACGCCGCCGCCCGTGATGCCGTCTGCATGCGCAGCGAGAAGCGCACGCATCTGCTCCTCGCTTGACGCATCGCACCTCTCGACAACCAAGGTGGCTGCCCCCTCGCTCCGCAATATTGCCGCCTCCAGCGCGTCGTGGAGCCCGCGGTTCGCCTCAGCGACGCGCCCACTCCGCGAACAGAGGACGACATGCTTGATATGACGAGCCTCCACCAGCCAAAGCGCCAGTTGCAGTGCGAGTGCGCCGGTGCCGCCGGTGATGAGGGCCGTTCCGGAGCGCTTTGAAATCGCCCGAGCGGGGTCTGGAGCCGAGAGCGACTCGTCGGCGAAGATCCTTTCGTCGAAGAGGTCTGTGCCGCAGATTGCGAGGTTGCCTGGCGGATGCGACGGTGCGGCGAGCATGTGGCTCAGGTGGCGCATACTCAGTGCCGAGCGGAAGTCGTCGATGTCGATCGCGCGCAGCTCGGTGTGAGACGGCTCAAGACGCGCAGACTTGACGAGGCCCCACGTCGCCGCGTCGCGAAAGAGTGCCGCGTCTGAGGGAAGCGGTAGATGCTCGTTGCCGTCGTGGCTGGCAATGCGTTGCGTAAGGACAGCAAGCTTACGACATGTGGCGCCCCCTTTGGTAGCGAGCGTTTGCAACGTGAGCAGCAGCGACGGGGCGTCGCCACGGAAGACGAGTAGCTCAATCTCATCGCCAACTGCCGTTTGCGAAAGAGAGCGTTGCATTTGGGCAGGGGTGCGGGCGAGCACGTGGCGACGGGCGAGCGTCTGCATCTGCTCGACAAATGCTTGCGGCAAGTCACCAATCAGATCCGCGATGAGGAGCGTCGACATCCTTGGGGGTTTGCCCGAGTTGGGCAAGCTCTGCGCGTTATGCTTAATCCACAACGGTCGAAAGAGAAGAGGCGAAGGCAGTGGATGAAAGGGAGTCTCATGCGAGAGCCGGCAGGCCTCCTTGGCGTCGACAGAGGGATCAGGTAGCCAGAAGTGCGAGCCAACGAGAGGCGTGACGGGGACGCGTGTGAGCCTGCCGGTGGGAAGGAGCGGACCGGCGTCCACGCTGAGGCCAGCGGCGAAGAGAGAGCTGGCCGTTTCGAGTAGGCGCACGGCGTCATCGCACCCCTCTTGTAGGGTATGAACCGCCGTCACCGCTCTGGCAGTGCATGGCTTTGCAATCACGTGTGGGGAGAGGTGCGCCTGCATGCCAAGTTCCACCACGACGGAGCAGCCATGCCCCGACACAGCGCTCTCGAGGGCCGCCTCGAATAGCACAGATTGGCGGGCATGAGCAACCCAGTGCGCCGCCTGCGGCGTCTCCACGAGCACCTTGCAGCTCAGCGTGGAAATGACGCGCGGCCGCGCGTTCGTGTGAGCAGCCGCCGCGTGATCCGGCGACGATGGGGCTTCTGCCTCGCCGATCAGCTCCTCAACGCTGCGCTGGAGCTGGGGGAGGCACGGATCGACGTCCGCGGAGTGGAAGCCGTGTGACACGTCGAGCAGCTTGACACGCACTCCCGCCGCTCTCAGCGCCGCTTCGGCGTGACGAATCTGGCCGGCGTCGCCGCTCAAGACGCAACTACGGTGGCTGTTGACGGCGGCGAGCGCAATGGCGGGGCTTGCGGCCAAGACCTCGCGAAGCTTCGTCGAAGACGGCTCCTTTGGCGAGCCGTTGACAGCGAGCATCGCGCCAGATCCCGAGCGCAGCGCCTGCATGGCGACACCGCGGACGAGCGCTAGCCGAAGCGCCTGCTGCAACGTGAGTAGCCCACCCGCGCAGCACGCCGCAATCTCCCCGAGGGAGTGCCCAATGACGACGTCTGGGACGACACCGCAATCGGAAGTGAGCACGCGGTACAGCGAAAGTGCGAGTGCGACCAGGGCCGGCTGCGCGAATCCGCTTCGGTCCATATCTGCTGTTGGCTCGGGGCCGAACAAAGCGATCGCAAGTGAGGCGCCGCTCCACTCTGGAAACGAGGCCAGCACTTCACTGCATTCGTCAATGGCCGCACGAAACGTCGCCGAGAAGGAGTACAGCTTGCTTGCCATCCCAACGTACTGCGAGCCTTGGCCGGTGAAAGTGAAGACGATGCGAGGCGGCGATGTCGGGAGAGGCGCGGTTGCCTGCGCTCGAACAGCTGCTGTCAGCTTGGCGATAAGCTCCTGCGAGCCAAGATGGTGCGCGTCAGCCGGAGGGCTTACATGGCTGGCACGTGGTGGGTTATAAGCGCGGGGCTGGGCCTGGGCGTGATGGCATGTACCTCAACGCTCGATCCAACCACGGCCAAGCGAAAGGGATGCAACCGCAGCTCGTGCGAGCGGAGGGCGATCAACGACCGACAGATCGCTGCCGCCTCGTCCTCATCCACTTGTGCCGGTGTGGCGAGCTTCTTTGCGAGCGACACAACGCAGGTGCGGAGGTGCTCGTAGCTGTGTGACGATAGCAGCAGCGCCAGCGGGCGTGTGAACGTTGCTGTCGGCGAGACGCACTCGTGGGGCTCGTCAGCAGCGACACTGAGGGTCTTCAGAACGACATGCGCATTGGTGCCTCCGAAGCCCAAGCCGCTCAGTCCGACATAAAACTCACCGTCCGCAGGCAGGACCGCGCCTTCGGTCGCCAACGAGACGCCGATGCGATCAAAGTTGACGAGTCGGTTGGGTTTCGCCACGTTGATCGTCTTAGGTACGACTCGCGTCTTGACGATGAGCGCGGCTTTGATGAGCGACGCGAGGCCGGCGGCGCACTCGAGGTGGCCAATATTTGCCTTCACGCTACCAACAAGCAGAGCTTCCTTTCGGTGCGTCGCGCGTTTGCTGCCGGCGTTGCCGAGCACTCGTCCAAGCGCCTCGAGCTCGATCGGGTCGCCCAGCCGCGTGCCCGTGCCGTGCGCCTCAACGTATCGCACCTGCTGCGGATCAATGTTCTTGTATGCCGCGCGGAGCATCTGCTCTTGCGCCGCCGGATTCGGCGCTGTCATCCCGTTCGACTTGCCGTCCTGGTTGATCGAGGCGCCGATCACCTCCGCGTACAGCCGGATGACAGCGTCAGGCTCCACATCGTCGAGACGCCGTATGAGGACGGCGCCCACACCCTCGCCGCGCACGTACCCGTCTGCTTCATCAGCACCAAAGCGGCAACGCTGCGAGCTGCCGAGCATGCCCGCGGCGACGAACGTCTCCGACCACACGCTAAGGAGCTGCACGTTGACGCCCGCGACCAGCGCGGCGTTGCACTTGCCCTCGCGGAGGGCGGAGATGGCCAAGTCGACAGCGACGAGCGACGACGAGCACGCCGTGTCGAGTGAGATGCTCGGGCCAGTGAGGTTGAGAAGGTAGGATATCCGGTTTGCGGCAATGGAGAGCGACCACGCTGGACCAAGGTATGGCGAAGTGTCGATTTGCTCGTCTCGGATCGCCTGCTGTGCGAGCGCCGCGTACTCAACCTGCGAGATACCAACGAAGACGCCCACGGATCGATCAGAGAGCTCGTTCGGAGGCATGCCAGCGTCGAGGAAGGCCTCATAGGCCGCATGGAGCAGCAGCCGTTGCTGCGGGTCCATCAGCGTGGCCTCGCGATCGCCAACCCCGAAGAGCCCGTTGTCGAAGCTCATCAGCACCTCCTGCGACAGATAGCCGGACTCCCTCCCGTTGTGTGGGCGGCCGGCTGGCGGTGCAATCACCGCATCCTTGCTCGCCAACAGATTGGACCAGAGTGCTTCGGGCGAGTTTGCGTCGCCAGGCAAGCGGCACGCCATCCCGGCGATGACAAGCCGGTCTGAAGCTCGCATCGCGTAGTTTGCATTCGCGTCGCCGGTGACGCCGTCTGCGGCAGGCTCGCCCAGGTCAAGCTTCTCGAGGAGTGTGCCGCACAGAGCGCGTAGCGAGACGCTCTCATAGATCAGCGTCGGCGAGAGGTCCAAGCCGGTCGCGTCGCTCAGTTGTGTCACGAGGCTGATCACGTGGATGGATGTGAGCCCGATCTCGTGAAGTGGCTGCGAGAAGTCAACCGAGGCCGCCTCCTCGTCCCCCAGCTCGAGGAGCACTAGTGCCGCACCCCACACCTCTTAGGTACCTGATTAGTATATTTTCAAAAAAAGAGGCCGTACTTATTTTAGTATACATATACTAAAATCGGTACCTCACGGTACCCGTTAATGCTATGTATTGAGTGCGGGTACATGGCTGAATTACGAGCTTTTGCGCAAAAAAAGCTTAACCCTAGTAGCCGAGCAAGATCGATGAAAATAGGCTGTGCGGCGAGCTGCCGTGTAGCCCGTGTAGTAAATACTGGGGCCAACTGAGCTAAAGTGAGGTAGTTTTATGTGCACTTTGAAGGCCCTGCTACTTGGTTTGTGCATACGAGGCGAAAAAAAGCGCCCCGAGCACTTTCCGTGACCCTAGTTCAGCTGTTTTGCCCCAAAACATGGTTTTTAACGTGAGACAGGTCCGTGGTGAGATCGCTGTATTAGACCGGGTTACGAGCCCCGGCGAGTATGCGTATCATCTAAAGATATAAGGGCCTCGCGTCGTCCGCCGTTTATCCGCGTGACGTAGCGCGAATCCGCCAGGATTCTCGCCAGCTCTGCTGAGGGGTGGTGCTGGGCTTCGTGCGGCGCTCGCCCTGCAGGCCGTAGGCCTCTGTACCACATCATCTACTTCACACCACGAGGCGTCGAAGCTAACGAGATATTGGATGAGATATCGGATGAGATATCGGCAGACTTGCCCGTCGGCGCAATCGAGTGTCTGCCCTTCATCGCTCGCACGCCTCGCCATCACCTCTCAGTCGCCATGGCCCTCACCGTGAGCACGGATGCCATCATTGAGAAGCTGTCTGGCACGGCTGGAGCCGATTCGCAGGTGCACAGTATAACAAGCGGGCAGATCATCGTGTGCGTGGGTGGCAGAGTCGTCGATGGTGGGACGAAGCAGTTCACCGTCAAAGTGATGCACCCAGACGCGACGGCAGCGCAAGCCGCGGAGCTGGCACGGCCGATCATCAAAGGGCTGCTGGGGCAGGCGGTGACAGCGGGGGAGACCGCCGCCGCCCAGGAAGCCGAGAGGGAGCACTTGCAAGACACCAAGGTGTTCTCCGCTAATCAGCTGGGCAGGATCTTTACCGGTTGGGCCGGATGGCTGGATACCCTCCGGGCCAACAAGATGCTCGAGGCCGACGAAGAGAGCCGTGACGAGGTCGCCTCGGCGCAGGTCAAGATATCAGGTGCCAACGAGGCACTGAAAATGTTCCGTAAGCTGCCACAGTGCAAGGAGGCAGAGGAAGGCCACGTTGTCACGGCTGAAGTTCTCAAGGTGGCAGACGAGATGCCGGCGTTCGGTGCAGCATCGATCGCCACCAGCACGAGAATCCAAATGTTCTTTGGTGCGCTCAACGCCGTCATCCTCAGCGAACGGCACAGCGCGATGCTGGAAGAGATTGCCGGGAAGGATAGCGTTTCGGCTGTCTGCTATAGCCGCAGCCACTCCCAGCTACTCGGTGTGAACAGAGTTCGTACCCGAGCAGCTGGGCAACTCGAGATCCCTCGAGAGTTCACGCGGAGTCGGCTGGGGCTATACCAGACAGGCGTTTCGGTGGATGAGATGCAAACCTTCCTCGCTCGGCTCGGCGAGTCATTCAAATCATCCGTGCTCCCGTCGAAAGAAGAGGGCACAGAGGATTCGGCAACGGCGGTCGCCGCAGCGGCGCAGCGGATTGCGGCCTCCCGCGAGCAGACCGGCGTCTTAAACGGCCTTGCTCGCATAGCCGAGTTGGACGCATCGCCGACGGGCCTACCTAGCCTCGCTCACACGAGAGCTCGACTCGAGAGGTGCGCGCCTCCCAGACAGACCTAGTCCGGCTAGTGAGCGCGGACGCTGCGAGTATCTCAAACCTGGCTAGCACCATGGCAGCCGACTCTCAATTCATTGCGAACGTGAGAGCGATCCGTGGCGCATGCCTTCGCCGGGTCGAGCTCCTGATCAAAGGCGGCGATCTGACCACCCGGTGGTCAGACAGAGAGAGGAAGCACGCCGACCGCACTCGATGCGGGCGCTTCAGCAAGGTGGATCTGGCCGCCTTCGTCGACGAGGACGGTGCAGCATCTGGCTTCTCGTCAGCTGCGCCGCTCGATCACTTCGCGAAAATGGACGATGCCGTATCTCAGCTGCAGACCGCTGATGTTTGATTCCACCCGAGAGGATGCTCCGGGTGCGTCTTGCGGGTATCTCCCTGTCCCTCCGCCTGTCATGTGCATGTCTGCTGCTGACTGTCGTGTGTGATGTCGGTCGTCTGGGGGGGGGGCAAAGTGCATCGCCTCCCTCCCCTCACTCAACGCATGTCAGGCTTAGCCGCCGCACCCGCGGCGGCGAGGCTGAGGGTCTCTCTTCGGTCGTACCGCAAGAAGGACGCATTACTCAATACAACCTCTCCCTCTCTACCTCCTCTACGCGAGCAGCCGCGTCGAAGTACGGAGGGGCCTTTGCAGAGCGGAGGAACTCGTGATACCGAGGATCTCGAGCTTCAGCTGGCGAACCATCATGCCGCTCTCGGCACAGAAGCGGCGCGAGCGCCGCGCCGCGCAGCGCGCTGCCGAGGCTCAGGACGCGGCTCGCGGGCAGCGCAACCGCCCGGCGCCGAGCCGGTGCTAGGCCGCCTCTGCTGCGCCTGCTTCCTTGCGCGCCGCTGGACGTCGGCCGAGAAGACCGCTTCCCTCTGGGGACCCGACTCCGCGAAGATCGCGCGCGCGTCGTGAGTGGCGGCGCGCGCGCGATCTCCGTTCCCGGGCACGCCGGTCGCAGTGACATGGGCTCCCAGGCTCAAAAGCGCTCCCGTCAACAGCGAGCGAGCGCCGCCGCTGCTCCTCCTCCCGCCGCCGCTCACCGAGACTCGGTGCCGCCGTTCTCGCCACCGCCGCCGCCGCCGCCGCCGCCGCCGCCGCCGCCGCCGCCGCCGCCGCCGCCTCGCGCCTCGCCTCCGTCACCGCCGCCCTCCATCTCGCAGCGGCGCGTCCCTCTGATGGCGCGGGCGCCTCGCTCACCGGCGCCTCGCCGCCCCCCCCCCCCCTTCTCGCGCCGCTCCGCTCGTGGCCGCCGCCTCCCCTGTCAATCCCGCCGCCTCCCCTGTCATCCCGCCGCCCGCACCACCGCCGCCACCGCCTCGCGCCTCGCCGCCGCCGCCACCGACCGCCCTCCCCTGCGCCGCTGAGCGCGGTGCAGGGGGTGTCGGTGAGCCCCCGCTGCGCAGCCTCACCGCAGTGCACTGCGCTCTCCGCGCCCCTGACGATTAGTGAGGAGGTGGTGTTGCACAGCATGGAGCTCGGCGAGCGTTTAGCGAGCCCCTCAGCTGCTAGGCCGCCTCCGCTGCGCCTGCTTCCTTGCGCGCCGCTGGCTCGTTGTGCGAGTATATGGGACACGATGTCTCAAATATGAGGGGTTTTGACTCCTACCGGCTCCTGACGCTATCCCTGGCAGCTCTAATGACCAGGATCAGTAGTGCTATGATAGAGGCTGCCCATACTAGCGCAGGAGCTGCCACACTCGCCCGGACCGTCCCCCTCTGGGGCCGGTTCCGCAGCCCGCGAGAGCCGACAGCGGGGCCGTGCCGCGGGTGCCTACTGCCGAGTGCCACAAACACTGCGCCGTCCCGCCACCACCTACAGGCTGTCTTGTGTGATGGTTGGGATGTCCAAACGCCACCATCTTGGCTCTTGCGACCTCAAACCCGCGAGCTGTATGGGTGGTCCTGACGTCGACAGACGCCCGAGGACCACGGTGAAGCTGAGCCGGAACGCGTCGACAAGTCTCGTCTGAGCCCGTGGCGGTCGCCGGCTGAGTCGCCGTGCACGGCCCGGTACCTCAGGCGTCACCTCCGCAGCCTCAGGTCTCAAACTCCATCACCTCCGACGGGACGCCTTCGGTGGCACGTTCGGCGGCGACTTTGTGGCAGCCCCACAGCGAGCGCGGCGTCGAGCCTAATCGGTCTCACACTCTCCAACACGACGGACGCTTGCGTCCTAGCCTCCAACAACGCCTCCCCGGCGCAGAGGGGCCCCCGGAGGGATGCTCAACCGCCCCACGCCACGCCGCTTGCGGCGGTCCTATTCCCAGCTCCGTTGAGCGCTCGCGTTATCTTCTTTCCACGGGTGCCTGGAATAAATAAATAAATACAACGGACATCCCAAGCTAGGGCTGGGTCGAGGACAGACACGTCCCCACCTTTGCAGGATTTTGCAAAAGCGAGGGGGGAGGGCGCATCGCCGCGCGGAGAGGGCTGGGCACAGGGCACAGGGGATCTCTCTCGCATAGGATATGCACTCGGCGGCACGAGGGCAAGGCTGGGCGTCCTATGTTTGTGCTCCCCCCCGGACCCCTCGCTCTCGGGCACTAACCATCTGACCACTCATCGACGGGGCTTGGCGAGCGGCCGCGCTGCGGGGCAGGGCTGGTGAGAATGGGCTCTGGCCACTCGCCCGTGCGGTTGTAACCCCGCATCTGTCGGACAGAGGCCTCGACCGCCCCTCGCGGCAAGCTCTCGAGCATCTCGAGCAGCTCGCCCGCCGCCATCGCCGCCTCGAACTGCTCCCTCATGCCGAGCGCGCCGCATACCCTGCGGACCGCCTCCTGCTGCACCTCGTCCGGCGTATCAGTTTCATAGCCGGACGAGTCAGCGGAGGCGGCCCGCTTGGCGGGCGGAGAGTCGGGCGACGGCGAGCGCGACTGGCGCGAGGGCCCGCTGCCGCGCGCGGACAGCGCGTTCTTGTCAACGAGACGGGGTCCAGCATCGGCACGGCCCCTGGCACCGCGGCCCTTGCCGCGCTGCTGCTGCCCACGCTTCCTGCCCGGGTTAGGGACAGTGAAGGAGCAGCCGCGCACTCCGCCGCCGCTGGGCGGCGGCGGCACGCGCGCGGCGGCGGCCGGGCCCGCAGGCGCGGCGGGCTGGCCACCCGCGGTGGCACCCTGCGGCTGCGATGCGGCTGCGGCGGCGTACGTCTTGGGCGCCGGCTCCGCGGCTGGCGGCGCGGCGGCAGGGGCGGGCGGCGCCGCAGGGCTCGCGCTCGCAGGCGGCTCCGTGGCCTGCGCCTGCCGCTCATGGCGCACGGCGCGCTCGAGCTGCGAGTGCGGGTGCAGCTGTACGATGACGTCGCCGCTCTGCGTCGCGGTGAAGGAGACCGAGTACGGCGCTTCGCCGTCGTTCTTCTTCTCCGCGTAGACGAGCGCGTAGTCGCACACCTGTCGTTGGTGGTCAGTGAAGATGGTCTCTGTGCAGCGCTCGGCGGAGCCGACGCGAGAGAAGTGCCGCCTGAACGCCATGCGTTCAGGCGCTGTTTGAATCGCCTTACGGGTGCCTGGACAGTCGCTCGCCGCTCACAGCCCGATTTCTCCTTCCTACGGGTGCCGCCTGACAGTCGCTCCGCGTCGCTGCTGCGCCGCCTGCCGCTCCCGCCGCCATGCGGATCCTCATCAAGGGTGGCGTGTGGAAGAACACCGAGGATGAGATCCTCAAGGCGGCCGTCATGAAGTACGGCAAGAATCAGTGGTCGCGCATCTCGTCGCTTCTGGTGCGCAAGTCGGCCAAGCAGTGCAAGGCGCGGTGGCACGAGTGGCTCGACCCGTCCATCAAGAAGACGGAGTGGTCGCGCGAGGAGGAGGAGAAGCTGCTGCACCTGGCCAAGCTCATGCCCACCCAGTGGCGCACCATCGCGCCCATCGTCGGCCGCACCGCCGCGCAGTGCCTCGAGCACTACGAGCGACTCCTCGACCAGGCGCCGCGGCGGCCGTCCCTACCCCTGCCGTGCCCGCGCCCCTGCGCCCCGCTGCGCGCGAGCCTCGCCCGCGCCTCGCCCGCGCCTCCCCCCTCCACCCCCCCTCCCAAAGCCGCGGCCCCGCACCCGCCGCCGCCACCCTGCCCACGCACCACCTCTCCCCCCACCCCCCGCTTGCCGGCGATGCTCGACACAGGCGACGCGGCGGGGCGCGTCAGCGGACGGAGACGCGTCGGCGGCGGACGACCCTCGCCGGCTGCGGCCGGGCGAGATCGACCCGAACCCCGAGTCGAAGCCCGCGCGACCTGACCCGGTGGACATGGACGACGACGAAAAGGAGATGCTCTCCGAGGCGCGCGGGAGATGGAGCCGAGATTCGGAGCCGAGGGTGGAGCCGGGAGGGTGGCGGCAAGACGCAGATGCTCCCTCGCCGCGCGACGGCGCCTCGAGATGACGAGGAGCCGCGGGTGGGGGAGGACGAGGGCGGGGGAGGGCGGGGGAGGGTCTCTGCAGGATGGTCTCTGCAGGATGCCCGGCTCCACGCTCGCCCCTCTCTCCCCCCTCCCCCCCCTCGCAACACGCAAGCACCCCTCCCCCCCCTTCCCTCCCCTCCCTGCCCGCCAGGCGCGCGCGCGCCTCGCAAACACGCGCGGCAAAAAGGCAAAGCGCAAGGCGCGCGAGAAGCAGCTCGAGG
>NW_005197506.1:360527-361155 GCF_000372725.1 Emiliania huxleyi CCMP1516 | reverse complement strand
GGGCAGGCTGACGCCGGCGCGCTCCGAGGCGGGCTACTCCGTCGCGGGGCTCTCCAGCGTCGGCTCCGAGTTCGGGCGCACGCCTTCGCGCGACGCGTTTGGCATCAACGAGGCGGACAACTGGTCGGACGTGTCTGGGCTGCCGCCGGCCGCCGCCAAGCGGTTGCAAAAGCAGCGGCGGGAGGCGCTGGCCGACGTGCTCGACCTGCGACGACTCGAGCTCACCCGAGGTCACCCGAGGCTGCCTCGAGATTAGGCGCTGGCCGCCCAGCTGGCCGCGCTGCCTGCCCCGTCCAACGAGTACAAGATTGTGATGCCGGAGCTCGAGCCCGCTGAGAGCGGCGAGGGCGAGGGGGACGGCCTCTACCCGGACGGGTTCGAGGAGGACGCGCAGGACACGCTCGAGCGGCAAGACGCGGCGGCCGAGGCGGAGAGGCAGGCGGAGCTCGCGAAGCGGTCTGCGGCGCTGCGGCGCGAGTTGCCGCGCCCGCTCGTCGTCAACAGGGAGGAGATGCTCGCCCCGCCCTCGGGCGCCGACGCCGCCGGCCTCGACGCCGCCGAGGAGATCCGGGCTGCGGACCAGCTCCGCGCGCAGAGATGGTCCGCCCGCCCCGCCCCGCCCCGCCCC
>NW_005197506.1:355547-360364 GCF_000372725.1 Emiliania huxleyi CCMP1516 | reverse complement strand
AGCCCCACCCCGTTTTGCCCCGCCCCGCCCCTTTTCCCCCAGGGGAGGGGGCAAAAAGGGGACCCCCCCCGGCAGTTTCGCCGGAGCGGGAATGCCCCCCCCCCTTCCCCCCCCCCCCCCCCCTCCCCGCCGCAGGTGCGCATGCTTGAGGCGGACGCCGCGTCGTACCCGGTGCCGGGCGCGCCGGAGCTCAAGGGCAAGAAGCGGCGCCCGCTCAGGCCGCTGCCCGAGGAGGACATGGCGGCGGCGAGTGCGATGCTCGACGAGGAGACGGCGTCGCTCGCCGCCGCCGCGCCGCCGCTCGACGAGGCGTCTGTCCGGGCCGCGGCCGAGGCGGCGGGCGGCGAGCTCTCGTACGTGCCCTCGCTGCAGCGGTACGCGCCCATCGCGTCGGTGCCGCCCGCCGAGGCGCTGCAGGCGCCGCAGCAGGCCTTGCAGCTGCTCAAAAACTTCATGGCGCGCGACGCCAAGCGCGCGGGCAAGGCGGAGAAAAAGCTGGACGTGCTGCTCGGCGGGTACAAGAAGCGCGCCGCCGCCCTCGGCAAGGAGATCGAGGCGCAGCACGCGGCGGTGGCGGAGCGGCGCATCGAGCTGGCCTGCTTCGAGGCGCTGCGCGGCCGCGAGGCGCTTGCCGGGCCGCAGCGGGCGGAGGAGCTCTCCGAGCTGCTCTCGGTGCAAACCTCCAAGGAGGAGGAGCTGCAGGCGCGGTACGCCGAGCTGCTGCGCACGCGCGACTCGCTCCGCCAGCAGCTGCGCACGCGCGCCGAGGCAGCGTGAGGGCTGCGCGTTGTCCTTGTCGCATGCAGCACTTCAGGCGCAGGGTGGCGCCGTGTATTCGGACCCGCCGCCGGTCCTCGCATACTCCGAAGACGCCCCGGCGCACCTCCGTGGAGGGGCCCTGAGATCCTTTGCAACGTTTCCACTCCGTCATAAAGCCGTAAAGCAAGATGCCATTTCACTAGACACTAGTCATTGTGCCATCCGCACACCGCAGCGCGCGGGGACCCCGGGACGGGGACGGGGGACGACGCACAATACGTGTACTATTCTGGTAACCGCCGGCCCCTGACCCCCCGCGACGCCCGAGCTCGCCCCGCGGACAAGTGGTCGTCCCAAGACGCACAAGAGAGAGAAACTCACAAAGATCAAAGAGGTTCTGGCTCTGGGTGAGTGGCATGGACCATGTCCATGTCCATGTCCATGTGGTGAGTGGCGCGGTCCATGCCACTCAAGTGCGCCTGCCGCCTCTGCGCGGTGTGCGGCCCGCGCGGCCCGGCGGCCCTCTCCCCGGACACCGCCACTCTCTCGAGTACGGCAACTATATCGACACCGGGGAAATGCTCGCTGGACGCTGCCGCTGGTGCCCGAGGGCGGAGACCGTGGGCCGATCGCCCTGCGTCAATACGGCTTTATGCGCAGCTAGTCCCTCGCAGCGCTCAGGCAACCTGCCCTGCCAACAGCTCCATCTCCTTCTCCATGACGCCGGCACCGTTACCAGCCAGAGGCACAGCTGCCCCGACGCGGCCGGTCAGCTTGGACACGTCGCGCGGGGAGGCATGGTCGAGTCCAAAGCGCGAATACTTGAAGTCCGTGGCGTAGGGTGAGGACATCAGGTAGTCGGTCGGCACGCCCTCGACAGCCCCCTCGGCCATCGCGCTCGTCGTGTACTCGCCGCGCACAGGGAACTCGTCCTCCTCACCGAAGACGGCCTTGTTGTCGCCGTCCCACGACTGGCCAATCACGCCGTGGGGCGGCACGGAGAACTTGGATTCGGCGACGCGCGGTGTCATCTGCACATCGATGCGCCGCGCGGGCCCCGCCACCGAGCGTTGGACAGCCTGCGGCATGACCGCCAGCTCCCACTCGCCAGTGGTGACATGCAGCGAGGAGTAGTCCATGTGCAGCGAGACGTCGTCGACCACCTTGGTCGTGTGCGGCCCGAGCGAGAATGCCTGCTGGTTGTCGATGGTCGCGTTGATCCACCCGATGTTGAGCGGCCCGATCTTGCTCGCCCAGTACGAAGCGCGCACAGTGCGCCCGCCGCCGGTCAGCGCAACGACGTGCGCCTGCGTGAGGAAGGAGCCGTGCACGAGCTTGTGGCGAGGGTGGTCCGTGTCGTGCAGGTAAAAGTCGGCCAACTCTGTCATCACGTTGAGCGAGAGGTTCTTGGCCGAGAGGAAGTTGTAGATGCCCTTGTCGGTGCCGCGGAAGTCCGCCTTGCCTCCGTGAGCCAGCACCAGGTGGGGATCGCCGTTTGCCCCAACTGGCGACGGCGGCGGCAGCAGCGGCGGCGACGGCGGCGATCGGGGTGCGGTGAAGGGATCAGTGGCGTTTGGGCAGTTGAAGCCGTCGTTCAGTTGGGTTTCGTCGACGGCCTTTGCCACCCACTTGAGCGTGATGGGGATGGGAGCTGGGGACACCGCGGTCGTCCCACTCACCTGCGCGCAGACTCGCTTGCCTGTTGTTGCTCTGGGGAGCGTCGTTGGGGGGTCCCTCATCTCGAAGGCGCACGCGTCGTCCCCGGTACGGTCGAGAACGGCCGTAAGCGAGGTCAACTCCACCTCGAAGATTCCGGATCCAGAGTTTGAGGCGAACTGTCGCAGTGGGGTGAGGGGGGAGGGAGGTGGGGTGAGGATGGCGCGGGTGCACGTGTCGGGCGTGGTGTGTTTAGGAGGAGGTGGTAGTGGTGTGTGGGGGGTTGTGTGGGGGGTGGTGGCGCGCACGTAAATCCGGTCGCCATAACGAAACCCAGCACCGAATCCATTCATGTTGCGTTTGCTGCTTGTGGACCCGGTGTAGTCGACTACGACGCGGCTGTATGAGTAGCCTTCGACATCCCCGGCGCCGTCGAGCTTGATGATCCAGACGCTCGCATCACGTGCTCCCAGACCGATCAGGTACGTGGAGCTGCTGTACTCGAAGTCGATGAAATCGGCAAAATTCTGGTCGCCGGGCGTCCACGTTGTCATTTTGGTCACCCCGTCTACGGTGGAGTTGGTCCAGACCGCCATGTAACATTGGCCCTTGCAGTTGTTCGGGAGGCCATAGGCGTCATACATGTCTGCTGCGGTCAGGTTCCAGCTCTCGACATTTATGGTGCCGCTGCCCCTGCCTTGTAACACTTGCGTCATGTTGCAGTCGGTCGTCTGGTACTCGAGGCTGTCGCCTGGGGAGGTGAGGCTGTGGACGGCTGGCAATTTATGGATCTGTTCGCCGCCTGCATGGCCGAGATAGTACGTCCCATTGCGCGTGATGGTGGCCGCGTTGCCCCAGTAAGGAGTTTCGCCCTGCGGGAAGTCGTCAGACACGGGCCCGCGAGCTTCGCAGAGACATTCCGTCGAGCTGCGGACGTCGGAGAAGCGGCAAAAGTACCCTGGATCCGAAGACGGATCGGTCGAGAAGAGCCCGTACGCGATATTGTCGTTGATGTTGTAGCCCTGCGCGTTCAGCCTCGCCGTCGGTAGTTGTGCGGTGTTTGCAGGCCACTGCCATATCTCCTCAAAGTCGCCCGAGCCGAGGTTGAGCTGCATCGTCCGATAGTTGTCGTCGTCGTCGCCCTTCATGATCTGGATGGGGAAGGGGTACCTCGTGCAGTCCCAGGGCGCGACTGGCCAGACTAGCTGGGACGTGGCAGTCTGGGAGAGGAGCACGAGCAAGAGGGCACCTAGCTGCCGGCCAACAGGAGGGCCGCGCATTGTGCAGGCAGTAGAAGCCAGCCCCCGGGGCGCCCCGGCAGCGGCCAGCGCTCGTGGGCGCTGTAATGCGTTCGTGGCGGGCGCTCACAATGAAAAGAGGCGCGCGTTTTTTGGAACGTGAACCAACGGACGAACGAGCCTAACGGACGCACGTCGGTCTTCTTTTCATTGGCCCTGAGGCCTACATGCACGCGGGTCCGTTCTGCGTCCTTTCTCTTTCTTTCTTCCCTGAGGGAATTCTTTCTCTTGCCAGTCTTCCCGTGCCACCCCGTGAGCCGTGTTGACTGTTGTGCGAGGGATTTTTGTCGTAAAAGTCTTTCTTCTTCGTAGCTGCCAACGTAGCTTGGCGTGTTGGGACTTGGCGCATGGCGGTCTCAGGCACTCGGGCCCTCCCTGTGCACAATATACAATGTATTATAAACAAACAACAGCTACAGGAACAGCAGTAGTAGTCTTCCCAAGACGCAAGAGCGAGTCAGACCACTCCCCGGTCTCGCCGGCTGTTTGCGTATTGGCTATTGGCTGCGCCCCTTTCCGCAGCCAAGTGTACCGTGATAGTGCGCGCGCAACAAATCTCAACCAGCGCTGCCGGAACCGGCTAGCTCGGACCGGTGGCAAAGTCCGGCTGCTGCGCCCCGAGCTCAGTCGCACCGGACGGCAGCTGTGCCTGTACATACGCCGGCTGCAGAGCGCCCACGGGTGCCATCGGGACTGACCCGTGCGCGCCGGCTGCAAAGGCGGGCTGGTAGAGGCCTTGCGCGAGCTGCTGTGGGTGTGGTGGCCACATCACCGCGGAAGGCACCTGAGAGGGGGGGGGGAAGAGGGGGGTAAGGGGGGATCGCCGAGGGGGCGGCGCTGCAGCGGCACCGGGGGGGGGGGGGGGGGGCCCCTCCCGGTGGGGAGGGGGGGGGCAACCGCCCCTGGCCAAATTTGGAAAACCCGGGGCCCCCCGGTGCCCTTTTGGGGGGAACCGGGAAAATTTTTTTTTTTTTTAAAGGCAGTTGTTGCCCCTAGGGTGCCAACAGGTTGGTTTTGGGCAAACCCCCCATAAGGGCGCCCCATTCCGGGGCCCCCGGCCAACCGGAAAAAAGGGGGAATTGTTGGGCCTGCCCCTGCCCCTGA